>NC_133336.1:173951212-174251212 GCF_042186555.1 Aquarana catesbeiana | reverse complement strand
ACCAGACCCTTCAGGTCTGGTATGGATTTTAAGGGGAACCCCGCGCCAAAATGTACAAAAAAATGGTGTGGGGTCTCCCCAAAAATCCATACCAGACCCTTATCCGAGCACGCAACCTGGCAGGCCGCAGGAAAAGAGGGGGGACGAGAGAGCGCCCCCCCTCCTGAACCGTACCAGGCCACATGCCCTCAACATTGGGAGGGTGCTTTGGGGTAGCCCCCAAAACACCTTGTCCCCATGTTGATGGGGACAAGGGCCTCATCCCCACAACCCTTGCCCGGTGGTTGTGGGGGTCTGCGGGCTTTTCGGAATCTGGAAGCCCCCTTTAACAAGGGGAACCCCAGATCCCAGCCCTCCCCCCTGTGTGAAATGGTAATGGGGTACAAAAGTACCCCTACCATTTCACAAAAAAAGTGTCAAAAATTTTAAAAATGACAAGAGAGTTTTTGACAATTCCTTTATTTAAATGCTTCTTCTTTCTTCTATCTTCTATCTTCCTTCGGTTTCTTCCTCCATCTTCTTCTTCTTCTGGTTCTTCTGGTTCTTCCTGCGGTGTTCTCGTCCGGCATCTTCCTCCGCGGTGCCGGCGTCTTCTTCCCTTCGTCTTCTGGGCCGCTCCGCATCCAGCATGATGGGATGGGAGGCTCCTGCTGTGTGACGCTTCTCCTCTTCTGATGGTTCTTATATAACGGAGGGCGGGGCCACCCGGTGACCCCGCCCCCCTCTGATGCACGGGGACTTCCCTGTGGCATTCCCCGTGACATCAGAGGGGGCGGACAGGGAAGTCACCGTGCGTCAGAGGGGGGCGGGGTCACCGGGTGGCCCTGCCCTCCGTTATATATGCCCTCCACCCATCATGCTGGATGCGGAGCAGCCCAGAAGATGAAGGGAAGAAGACGCCGGCACCGTGGAGGAAGATGCCGGACGAGAACACCGCAGGAAGAACCAGAAGAACCAGAAGAAGAAGAAGATGGAGGAAGAAACCTAAGGAAGATAGAAGATAGAAGAAAAAAAAATGGCATGGTGTCCCCCCCAACAGTCTATACCAGGCCCTTGGGTCTGATATGGATTTTAAGTGGAGCCCCACAGTAAAATGTAAAAAAAAAATGGCGTGGGCCCCCAAAATCCATACCAGACCCTTATGTCAGAAAAGGGGAGGGGGACAAACGAGCCCCCCCCCGAATCATGTGTGCTTTGGAGCAGGGGGCAAGGACCTCTTCCCGACAACCCTGGGCTGTGGTTGTCAGGGTCTGTGGGTGGGGGGCTTATCGGAATCTGGAAGGCCCCTTCCAAGGGGGCCTCCAGATCCCAGCCCCCCCCCATGTGAATGGGTATAAAAAATAAAAAATAGTGTCCCTTGATATAATCCATTGTCAATCAAGACGCCCCCCCCGAACCAGAAAAATAGAAAAAAGAATGCTCCGCCTCCTGAGACCCTCCCGCTGTATGCACGATCCGTGCGTTGACATCTCTTATATAGGCAAAGGGGCGGTGCCACCCAGCTACGCCACCCGGTGGCACTGCCCCCTTGACATCACGTGACTGTTACAGTCTCAGTCTATCCAGTCGAGTCAAGTCTATCTAGTCGAGTCCAGTCTACCCAGTCCAGTACAGCCTCTACCAGTCTGCTACACTCTCCACCAGTCTGCTTCACTTGCTATCAGCCTACTACATTCTACCAAGCCCAGCACAATCTACCCAGTCCAGCACAGTCTCTGCCAATATGTTACACTCTCTACAAGTTTGCTACATTTGCTACCAGTGTGCTACAGTCTACTCAGTTCAGTAGAGTCTATCAAGCTCTGTACAGGAACTAAAGCTGGCCATACACTTGTAGAATTAGAAATTTTTCATTTTAAGCACGTTCATTCGATTTTCTAATTGTTAGTTGCTATGGGCAGTTCAAATGTTCCTAAGACACTTATCCAGCAGCAGAATTCTGCTTCTTTTATCACTAATGGAAGTTATTCTGTCACCGCTTGAAACACTGCTGAAACTCATATGAGCAATTTAGAGCAAGTGGCTATTTGCATATCAATGTCGGGAAGCTCTGGGCAGTTCGGAGGTGAGATTTTTCTGTTTATGCAGTTAGCGGCAGTTTTTTTGATTAAAGCGGAGTTCCACCCACATTTTTCACTTTCCACCTTGCAGCACTTATGTCCATCCTGAAAATGTATTGGCAATTTTATTGTTTTTTTTTTTTTTACAGTTCATTTACTTTATGTATACAGCAATATCTTGTTACTTTCTCCTTTTGCGGCCACGGCGACGTATGTCATTCCCGGCTTTGCATTGGCTCCTGGGAGATCACTGTCATCAGAGTCAATGGGCATCGCTGGCATGTAGCATCATGTTATTTCCAAAGTGGAAATGACGTGGTACAAGGTGGCGCAAAGTGCCATTTTTAAAAAGGGTAACCAGGCTTTTGTTGCCTTTGTTACCTAGCGTCTTATGAGGAGTGATCGGCAGTGTCAGGGGGGCCGGAGCATAGCAGAGCGGTGTTATTTCTTTACAAAGGCAGTAAGCATCTCAGCTTAATTTACAAAGCCCAGAGGACGAAGTAGGAGGGGGAGAAGAGGTTTCCATAGCAAAGGGGCAGCAACTCCCTCCAATGCCGCCGTCGTTATGTTAACCCGACCTACAAGCTATGGGACTCGCTTGCAACACACTGTGCATGTGCACGATCAGCAGGTGCATGCTGGGTAGCCATCGTGCATGGAATCCTGGAAGAAGGACACTGCAACTTCAGATGCCTACACTGGAGATGGGCACGCTGTTCAGGAACTGCACAAAGTAAGTAAATGATGCTGCAGGAACACAACACTGGGGATATTTTACAGAATACCTTTATTTAAATGCACATGGCCTGATTATTCTAGGGGTATTTTTAGCCTAAATTTTTTTGGGGGGGCAAATCACTGCTTTAAGGACAGCCATACTTGTAGATATTTCTCTCATTCAGCCCCACATGTAAGCAGGTGCTTTCAAAAGGGTTCTGAAGTGTTAAAAGTTTTTCTTTTACTGTGTTTATGCTCTGAGGTTAATCGGGTCAACTATGTTTATGTGTCAAAGCTACTTGTTACAATGTAGACATGTTGCACTGTGTCCTTGGGTTGACCTGCTGAGTGGGTGGTTCATGGGAAGGAAGGGTTAACGCTGCTGGTCAGGTTTTCAGGAAGGTTACTGCCCCCTGCAGTTAATACCATATAAATAGGGGCTCATTAGTCCCCTGAGAAGTTGGCCTGGGAAAAGACTGCCAAATGCTATTGATTTGAACCACCCATTGGGGGAAGCCCAGTCAGGGTTCCCAGTGGGATTTGGAACCCATGGACTTATATGGACTTGTGGTACCTTAAGCTGGACCCTGTTATGGAATATTGCTACCTATTGTGGATTTACTGCCTATAATGGACTCTTGCCTTGAGAAGGACTCTTTATTCATTTAGCCATCTGCCTAAGGCAGGGGTGTCAAACTCAATTTCATTGTGGGCCGCATCAGCATTATGGTTGCCCTCAAAGGGCTGATTGTATCTGTAAGACTATATACATTTATCTAGGTATTTTTTTCTCAGAGAATAGGGGGATGTACTCAACCAGATGCCCCCCACCAAACCGCATTGAACAGTGGGTGTGGCCAAATGGCACTAACAGTGGGAGTATCTTAAGGGGGTAATAAATAGCAGGAGTGTGTTATGTGTGAAGTTCAGGGGTGTGCTGTGTACAGAGTGCAGTTTTAGGGGTGCCCTATGCACAGAGCGTAGAGTTCAGAAGTGCGCTATGTACAGAATTCAGAGGTGCACTATGTACCAAGTGCAGACTTCAGAGGTGTGCTACGTACAGTGCAGAGTTCCGGGGTGTGCTGCGCATGGAATGCAGAGTCCAGGGGCATGGAGTGCAGAATTCAGGGGGTGCGCTACGTACAGAGTGCAGGGTTGAGGTGTGCGATACGTACAGAGTGCAGGGTTCAGGGGTGTGCTATGTACAGTGTGCAGGGTTCAGCTCTCCTTCACAGGCTGTCCACATTTAACTTCCACCCCTCCTTGGCTTTGACCTCTACACCACCCTACCCATCCCCCACCTCTGCATAGATCTCCTTCCACAGTCCTCATCTCTTTCCCACCCCACAGAAAAAAAGCTTCCTCGCATCCCACCTACCTGCCCAGCTCTAGTACCTCCCGGCAGTGTAGTCAGTCCGCCTCTCTCTCTCACTTGTAGGGCGATCACTGGTCGGCATCTGTGTACCCGGACACAGATGGGGATCACATCGCAGCTTAACACATGATGCTGCATCTCCATTATCCCCACCGTAAGTACAGAGGAGGCAAGGAAAGAGCCGCTGAGAAGAAAGCTGTCCCTGTAATCACAGAAGGCGATTACAATTGACAGTGGTGAGCGGGGAGCGGAGGGCAAGAGCCGGAGGTGGCAGAACTCTGTTACACCACTTTCCGGCTGAAACAAAGCCCTGGGTGCAAAGTGCCTTGTGTTTGACACGTCGCCTAAGGTATAACTACCTCATGGAGCTCTATTCAGGGGCACTAGAGAACTGTGTATAGGAAAGTGTGTGGAAGATGTCTTTGAGAACTTGTTACCTGCAATTGTCACCTCAGTAAAAGATCTTTTTTTGTTCATCTAAACTTCCTGGTCTAAAGTCTCTAAAGTCATGCATGTAAGGCATATCAAAAGAACAGGGCTTACAAACAAGGAACTGAGGAAGTTAGAGAAGATACAGTATATGGGTCTACCAAGCAGAATGCTATCCAGAGGAGGCTATATTGCTGTTGCTAATGACTACTGTATTTGTGGCACTTCCTAAAGCACCCAATCAGTAAGGAAATGGTGACATGACAGAGGTGACAGATACTCTGGTAGTGAATGGGTGTTATACTTGGCCCTTTCATTAGCGCCAAATTCCCTTCATACTGGGACTGACTTTGGGACACAGAGTAATCAGTAGATACCTTATCTATGCTTAACAGCATGCATGGAGGAATCTCCCAACAGCTATTTTAATCATGTGTCTGACTGGCTGCAGTAATTGTTCGATTAAGAATTTTCTACCCGCCTCCTTCCATTTAGCTGATTCAGCAGAAAATGGCTGACATTTTATACACATACAGGTGGTTATGGGCTCATGATTCAGACACAGAACTTGTTCAATCAAATTTTTACTGCTCTCAGCAACTTGTAATAGCTGCAATGTTAGCAATAAGAATTGATACAGTGTCCTTTTAGCCCAGCTATGGATATGGCACCCAAGCAGAATGCCATTTTGAAGTTGACCTTCGCTTGCCCATGCAGAGCAAAGCAACTTCTTAAGCTGCACTTGCTTACATGTCCTTTGCTTCCCCTGGCTTCAGCCACCAGGAGTGAAAAGACAGCTGTGTAAGGATCTAGGGTGTGGCGGTCAACTCAGGTTCAAGGAGTTTGGGTCCAAAGGACTGGCCAGTGGTCTCTGGTACAAAAGATGCTTAGCTTAAAAAAAGGTTTTATAACATTAGGAAAAGCAAAATGGGAGATGGGAGATTGATTTACATCTGCTGAGGTGGTGGTCACTGCCAAGTAACCTTCTAAACCTGTTCCCACACAGAATGAGGGTGGTCATTCTTGATATCATAGGGGGCCCAAGGTTGCAGCTCTGTGTAAGCTCTGAGTCACTTCAGTCAGAGCTTACACCTGCCCCCATGTGACAGCGCTGGGCAAATGTCCAATGTTAAGCTTCCACAGGGTTAGCTATTCTTGCTCGCCCTTTATTGACACCTCGTATACCTGTAGGGGACTCTGGGGTGCACCTGCTGTCCCACAGGATCAACATATTCCATGCAGCATGAACAGTGCCTAATAATAACATCATCTATGTTAGTGGTCAGTGTAAGTGACCTCTTTACAAAAATGGTCAGAGTAATTTTTATTGGTGGTCACATTTCATGCCTCTTTATATTAATCATCATTGTGAATTTCCCAGTTACATTGGTGGTCAGTGGAAAGCCCCATTCACATTAGTAGAAATAATATTGCTAAGAACCACCTCTAATATGAATCAATGCATGTGAATTATAGCATATACTGAGATCTATACGATTTGTCATATGACGGGCTCCCTCCCAGGTAACAAGAAGTTAATTGGACAAAAAAGAAAGACAAAGGGTCCAAGATGGCCCCCGAATTGTCAACAGAGGGAGAAGCTGCAACGTAGTGAGATCAATGACAAAAAGGAAAAACTTTAATGAAAAATTGCATAAAAACAAAAAGTAAGGGATCCCGCATATGTGGAACTGAGCAACACAGGTGGGGTCCGTTCCTCCACAATATCAAGTGACAATAGAGAATATACATAAAAACACCAACGTTGATTTTAAAATTAGATGCTGGTGGGTCAACCCCCCCTCCCCTCCCACAAAGTCCTAAAGCAGAATATGCTAATGTTTGCTACAAGTCTAATAATAGACAATGCAAGGTGATATCCTCTGGTGATAACAGGAACAGCTGATTAATGTTTCCAGATACTTTCTGGTGATAGAGATGCCCGTGTCTGAGCTTGAATAGTATATGTATCCCTGTACACTGTTCAATTGTATGGGTATACTATATACCGCTGCTTGTTCTCCAGTGGAATCGATCACAATCCAAGTCCTACCAGTACAGGTATATGATTCATGCCTGGATATCTGATGAGTCAGCCTGTATAATTTTCAAAAAACAGACAGTGTCCAACTAAATTAACCATACCGGTGTATACTGTCCTGAACTATTGCTACAAGTATGATGTCCTGAACGGGGTCTCAATAAATTGAGTTGGTATAGACTTAGCAATGAGAACAATTGGGATCAATAAAGTATAATGTTGGAACTTGTCTGGAATAATGGTTGAATCACAGAAATCGTTAAACCAGTGCAAAACTATGGCTCATATGAATGGGTATGAGATCAATATAGTGGCCAGAGAGCCCTGGGTGCCCCTGGATAACAGAAATGGAAATTGCAAAGTCCAATAGGTAGAGCTGGCTGCCGGGATGTGAGGATAGTCACTGCTACAATGTACCCAGCTCCAAACAGCGCTAATCAGCCAGACGGTCTAAGTGGAAGGGGTAAGACATGTGAATGTACATCAAACAGTCAGTCAGTCCTTGAAGTATTCTTACCCATCCTCCGGCTGTTGTTATGACTGGCCAGCTCCCTCCATAGGTCCAGCATAAGTAAGTTCAAGGTAGCGGGACTGACTTGCAAACAGACTTGTATCCAGGTGCGCGCCTTGCTTCCGGCAAGGAAGTCAGCTGTGCGCGCTGAGGGGCATAGATACTGATGACATCCGGATACAAAGTGCTGATAGCTCTGTGAGTTTGCGGCCAGTAGAAGGCACTGGTTAAGATATCCATAACGGCACTGCTGTCAGGAATGTCAGGAGCAAGGAAAAACCATCCTGTCAGTGATGAAGGCTTGCTCCAGGACAGGAAAGGGGGGAGGAGAGGGACCCCCAGCGGCTAAGGCATCAAACTGTCGACGCGTTTCGTGCTGCAAAACGAGCACTTCAACTGGACAATGTGCTTGATTAATTACCATTTTTATATAGGGCTAACCCCCCAATCAAAAAGTTCAATTGCACCTAAAAATCTTTACCGCCATCTTGTGGGGACAACATGAAATTACAATTAAACAGTCCAAAAATACACAGGCATAGACAACCCACTGGTACTAATGTAATGTAGCATGGCAAAAGTAATTCCACTCATTGCTCAGCAGGAAAAGTGATCTAATAATTCAATGAGGAAGGTAGCTCAGTTCCACATATGCGGGATCCCTTACTTTTTGTTTTTATGCAATTTTTCATTAAAATTTTTCCTTTTTGTCATTGATCTCACTACGTTGCAGCTTCTCCCTCTGTTGACAATTCGGGGGCCATCTTGGACCCTTTGTCTTTCATTTTTTGTCCCATTCACATTAGTATCCAGAGTAAATGTCCTGTTTAGAGTTGGGCCCAAACATTGCCTGTTCGCCCGTTTGGCAAACACCCCAATTTGTGGGGACGCTTAGTGGGATGTTTGCCCACTGAGCGCCTCGCAATGCACTGCGCACTACATAGTGCATAGCCGGTAGTTAAGGAGTGGGCCAGGAAACCGACTGCTGCGTCCTTAACAACAGATGAATTATCAGCTGTCAACGTGCTCCCCCGCTGACAGCTGAAAGCAATAAAAAAAAATTGCCGGCAATAGAAAGAAGCGAAAAAAAAACGGCACCCCCCCAATCCATACCAGACCCAAAGGGTCTGGTGTGGATTTTAAGGGGAACCCCAAATGTAAAAAAAAATGACATGGGGTCTCCCCCAAAATCCATACCAGACCCTTATGTAAGCATGCAGCCCAGCAGGTCAGGAAAGGGGTGACTGAGTGCCCCCCCCTCCTGAACCATACCAGGCTACATGCCTTCAACATGGGGGTGCTTTGGGGGAGGGGGGTTCTTGACAGTTCTTAAATAGGTAAGTGTGGGGCCACCTGGTGATGTCACCTGGTGGCACCACCCCCCCTGTGATGTCACCGACCCAGCATGCAGCTTTTATTAAGGCAATATTTTTGGAATTTTGGCCCAAAGACCCAAAGGGCCTGATATGGATTAGGAAGGGGGGCACAGTGTTTTTTTTTATGTTACATTTTTGTATAACCAGCAATGGTATTGTATTGCTGGCAATTTAAATGTCATTTTTTTTTCTTTATAAATGTCAGTTTTGCTGCAGCAGGTTCTTTACACGGTACAGATGCACCACTTTACAGGCAGAATAAGGGGACCCCCAGGCACTATATTTAAAGGATTTTTTCATTTTTATTGTTTCACTTTAAGCATCGTTAAAATCACTGCTCCGTAAATCGATCTTTTAAAAAATATATTTTTACATTGATACATGTCCCCTATGGCAGTACCAGGACCCCCATACCCTTTTTATGGCCAATAACCTGCATATAAGCCTTCAAAATGGGCACTTTTGAATTTTCAAGTTCAGGTCCCATAGACTTTAATAAGATTTGCGTTCGGGTCCAAATTTTTGCGATGCTCGAGAGTTCTGGCGCAAACCGAGGGCAGGGATTCAATGACCAGTATGAATATTTATCATGCCCCAGCCAATTCCTGGAAGGACACAGTTAAAAGGTGGCTGGGGGGGATGATAAATGTTTTGGAGGCCTTTCCAGAGTGTTTTTTCCTCTCCAGGGCTGCTGCCCCTGGGAGAGAGCTACTAAGTCAAGAACTGCAGTCTGGGCCTCAGCAGAAGCTGGGCTGAAGGCCTGGAGAGATAGCTAATTGACTTTTGCAGGAGCACGCTCTACAGAAGTTCTGGTCTGGAGGAGGATCTTTTACCCCTGTCACAGAAGTTGCAAGGTTTGTCAGGTACTCAAAAACATCACAGGAGCTAAAAGGAGGAAGAAAAGGAGGAGGTCAGGGTGGAAGAGCCCCCCTCTCTCTCTTTGTAGCTGCTGTCGGAGATCCTGGTGGATCCCTCCTGGCACCAGATCCTCTCAACTGACACCATCTGGAGGATCTGCTGAAGGACAGGTGAGAGCTGGTAGGACTGGTGCTTCCCAAGGTGTGTGATCATAGTGACACTGCCCCCCTCCTGTCCTGCTGCCCCCCTCCTGTGACACTGCCCCCACCTGTACTGGTGCCCCCTTCCTATCCCGTTGCTCCCCACTGCCCCCCTCCTGCCCCACTGCCCGCTTCCTGTGACACTGCCCCCCACCTGTCTCTCTTCTCATCTCCTGTCTCACTGCCCCCTTTTTCCCGCTGCCCCCTCCTGTCCCTCTGTCCCCACCTGTCCTACTGCCCCCCTCCTGTGGGGGAGGATATGGGACTGGGGGAGGAGGAAAACATGGGATGGAGGAGAAAGGACTGGAGGAGGAGGCTATGGGATAGAGGAGATGGGACTGGAGGAGGAGGACATGGTATGGAAGAGATGGGACTGGAGGAGGAAGACATGGGATGGAGGAGATGGGACTACAGGTGGAGGAGGACACGGAATGGAGGAAATGGGACTGGAGGAGGAGGAGGACATGGGATGGAGGAGATGGGACTGCAGGTGGAGGAGGACATGAGATTGAGGAGATGGGATTGAGGAGATGGGACTGCAGGAGGAAGAGGACTTAGGATGGAGGAGATGGGACTGGAGGAGGAGGAGGATATAGAATGGAAGAGATGGGACTGCAGGAGGAGGAGGACATGGGATGGAGGAGGAGGAGGGCATGGGATGGAGAAGATGGGACTGGAGGAGGAGGAGGAGGAGGAGGACATGGGATGCAGGAGATGGGACTGGAGGAGGAAGAGGACATTGGGTGCAGGAGATCGGGCTCAAGAAGGAAGAGGACATGGGATTGAGGAGGACATGGGAAGGGGAAGATCATACTGGAAGAGGAGTGTGACAGACCAAACTGGGAGAGAGGCTTTTGGAGGGGACTGCAGGCTAGCCTCTTGCCTGACTATGGGCCCTGTTTTTTTAAGGGAGCACTACTCTTTGGAAGGTATGTGCCTGAGGGACCCTTGGAGTAATGTTATATGGATGTACATGTCTCCCCAACACACAGAGTCACACAGACTCTGGGAACTGGAGGACCCATATACATGAATATGGGCCCTGGTATTCGAGGGAGCTACAAGCAATTAGGAAGATGTCCTGTTATATAATGCAAAAGGACATTGTTGCATTTAACAGTCAAGGAAGCCATGATGTTCTCTGCCAGCTTGAAACTCAGTAAGCAGATGTATGTCAAAAGAAAGCTGGTTAACAAGATTTGGACAGCACTGGGTTTTCTTGAAAACTGTTGTCGGATAGTCTGGGGTGGGGTGAGATCACTGTTTGTTGTATGTATGTGTTTATTGTTAAGTAGGTCTTTCCCATTGTTCTATTGTTTCTGTCTGTCTGTCTAATCATCTCTTGAAGATGAAATTAATCTGGTGACCACTTTAACTTGTTACCAAATTATTGTGGGATATTATATATTTGTTGATTAACTGTTTAATTAAGATCATTGTTAACTGTTAATTGGATTAGTGTTTGAAGTGTGCATTGTCATGCTAATATCCTCAAGAGGGGAATGTCTTCCTGTGGGGTATAAAGCATGTGTCTGAGTTTCAATAAAGAGTCATTACTTTGGAGTTTACCTCAACACCTTGTCTGTGTACGATGATTGGGGTAACAGGGCTGGTATTGGCTCTCGGTCTGCTGTAACGGTTTGGAGGGCAGGCGGCACTGTTTGGTGGAAGGAAGCACCTAATCAGGGTGCCAAGTGGTTCTGTCACAAGGAGGACATGGGATAGGGCGATGGAACTGGAAGAGAACATTGGATGGAGAAGGAGGAGGACATGGGATGGGACTCGGTGAGATGGTCAGTGGGCAGATTTGATGGGATAGCCAGTCCCCGGGCCCTGGGGAATGTTGGTGGTCAGGCCCAAGGGGGGGGTTCCCAGGCCAAAAGCTGTGTAAAGGACCCCAAAACTTCTGATGGCTGCCCTGCAGGTAAACTACCCATTGACTGTGAGGTTGCTTTGTGAATGGCCACATCGCCATTTACAACCTAAAATGCTTTGGAGGATGCAAAACAGCAATGCGTTCCCCAGATAAAAAGAAGAGGTAACTTGATTGTTGATGGGGGAATCAAGCCATTTTCTTTCCTGCAACCTCTGGTTGCAGGAAAGAAAATCTCTTCATCTGTGGCCTGCTTTGTCTATTGACCAGACCCCACTAAGGACTCCCTCTGACAACCAGGACAGACGTCTACAGGACTGAAAATCCATCCTGAACCCCCAACAGTATGTACGCTTCTAAAGGTTGCCTGCCACCTCTTTATATCTAACACTTTCATTTTTAGAAGTTGAGACGCGTAGCAAGTTAAAGCAGTTGAGATAACAAAGGTTCCTTTTTTTATATTCGTGAACATAGCAGCAATATACTTGCCCTTAATAGCTAGCCCAAGGCCTATTGTGTTTTGTAGTATATGTTGGTGCTTTCATGTTCAAATTTTGTGTGTTTCTTTGTGATATTAGTACATGATTTGATTACAGTATTCAAGTCTCAAATTTTATCATAGCTCTGTGCGCCAAAATTATTTTTTCCTTTTTTTTAACACAGACGGCACACCCTGAAAAATCAATGCTAATACACAGATGCACAGAGGGACTATCGATTTTGAAGTTTCCTTGCTACAAATCCATTTTGCTACACTTGATAAATAAGCTCCATAATGTGTCAAAAATACACGGTATTGATGGCAGTGTCATTTTTTTACAATTATTAAGGCAGCTAGTTAGATTGAACTTATTGTTCCTGGGCATATCATTTTAACTAGAGCTGTAGTCATAAACATCTTACCAAAACAAAAATGGGGCTTCAAAGTAAGTAAAAAGATTTAACTGAAATTAAAGTCCAACTCCAGGAATTAGAAAAAAAATCTACCCTTGAAGTGCCCCCTACCTGCAAGGGTTAAATGCTCATCATGTCTAACGGTACCAGAATAAGGAGAAATACTCCCTTCAGTGGTACGACCAGTCCCCCGTAACCACCTCTCTAAGGTGCTCCAGGCTGAGGTCAGTCCATATGTCCTCAACCTTCTTAGACTGCCATAGCAGTCTTTTATTAAATAAATATCAAAAACTTTTAAACATAACATCTGTAATGACAACTTTTCACCTTCAGTCTGTTGGTCTTTGACAGCACCCCGAACTTCACACTTCTTCCACCACTATACTGCGGGACCTTCCACTCGTATGTTTTCTGACACCATCAAAGACCAAAAACACCGCCACAGCCCACAAGCATAACACCTTAACCTTAAGGGCCCCTCCACACCCGCAGGGCCCGCTGAATCCTGTCTTGCAGACCCAGCGCCCACAGGTCAATCCCCACTGCTGAGAGGTGAACCCTATCTCCTCTTAAATACAGGTCAACATTGGATTCCAACTCAATGTGTCCCCACCACTTTGTTCACTTTCATGCGAGCCTTGTTGAGCCTTGCTACCAATCGTGCCATGCGCCAAGCCTTCTGAGCAATGATATCGGACCACAACAGCAGCATGTCAGGAAAAGCCATTTTCCAGTTTCAGGAAGTCCGACTTCACATCCAAAATCAGATCTCTGATAGACCTGACCCCCAAATCATTTCCCCCAACATGCAGCACTAAAATGTTTGGCGGCCGGTCCAGCCTTGCATAATGGTGCACTTTCGGCACCACCCTACCCCACATCATCCCTGGTATCCCCAGCCAGCGAATGCAAGCCACCCTCCTAGAGATACCTAGCTGTCTGCCATCTGGTCTAACATCAGCTCTTCTGACCCCCCAAAAGACATAGGAATGCCCCATAATCGAGACAAGGCGTGTGTGCAGTCCATCTGAAATACAAAGGACAGAACACTACATAGCACTGACACTCTAACATTTTCACCGCACCACAGATGATGAACACAGAACAAACTGAAAGTACCCCTTCCTTCCCCCTGTGCATACCCCCCTACTCAGCCAATAGATGCGGCCGAATGTACGTCCGAAATCTCCTCGATTCCCACCTACCAATTCTCTTCACTGCTGCCTTGTCCAGCCCACACCGGGCCGCCCGATGCGGAGGGAGTGTGAGACGTATTGTGTGTCATCCAAACCCGCTACCTGAAAGCTTTTCCGAAAAACTGCAACGGACTGAATCTTTGACAAATATGACCCATCCCCACGTATCAAGAATGGCCCTTCTATGTCTGGGCGAACCGCCAAGAACTCCTGCACTGCCCCCACCGGCAAACTGGAGAACCCAGCAATTGTAACAGCTGCACACTCACTCCTTTTCCCTTTTGGTCCATCTTCGATCTCCGAAGCCGTAACCAGACCCTGTCCTCCACACAATTCATGTCTTGGCCATAAATCCACCTGCAACTCCCTTAGATGGGCTTACCAATTCCCCAACATGAAATGCCTTAAAGAGCGCCAATGAAAACGCCACCCTAAATAAAGAGACCTCGTAATCCAATGTACACAAGGATCGTAAATGGCCACAAATGGCCTGAAGGTTAGCAAATGACACTGGACGCCTAGTGTCCTTGTGCTTATGCAACTTCCTATAACCCTTGAGCGCCTGACGTACTCAAAAATCCTTTGTGAAGGCGCATGCGCGAGAGTCCTGAGATGGCCGCCTGAGCCTGGAGCTCCACACCTCACCATCTCAGACGCGCCCAGCGAGCCTTTCCGACCCGCTTGTCAGCCCTAAAAACGGCTCAAGAGAACCCCCAAGCATCGGAGAACAACCCCATATGCGGGGATCCGGGGTCAGGAGAAGCCTGACCCCCGAATTCGCTGCCTCCACCCGTGCCGGGTGTACCAAGATGGCCGCTGCTGCTGCACAACACCATGCTGCATCTAAAGAAGCCTCCCCGGAACACAGGCAAGTGCTGTCTCCAGCCCTTCTCCACATCACCCCCGGCCCACACAATGCAGGAGGGCAGGCTCAGACCCCCTCGTCGGCCTCCGCAGAGTCCCTTCTCAGCCGCACGTTTGGAGAGCAGGCCTTCTCACCGGCAGGCCCGATGGCTTCCATTTATGCTGCCCTCAGCACACCCAGTTTATGATGGAGGATCTCTTCTCTAACTTTTCTATCCTCCTTGAAAGGGGTCTAGAAGCCACGGCAACTAAAATAACAGGAGACATCAAAGCAGACCTGCAGAATATAGGCTCCAGAATGGACGCCATTGAAGGAAAGCTTGAACAGACTGCCGCAGTCTCCCACCAGAACTCTGACCTGATTCAATCCCTCCAAGACCAATTAGAGACAGCAAACTCACGCATAGATGATTTGGAGAACAGATCTCGGAGGCTGAACTTTAGGATTAGAGGCTTACCGGAATCGGTTACAGATGTCGCTGCAGCAACGCAGGACCTTATGAGAGAACTGATCCCAAACATTTCAACAGCACGTATGGAACTGGACCGGGTTCATCGGGCCCTGGGACCCCCCAGGAAAGACGGTTCCCCTAGGGATATTATTGCCAAACCACATTATTATGAAATCAAAGAAGCTGTTATGAAACAGGCCCGGTCCCTCCCACAAGTCTCCTGCCAAGGTCACGTAGTTCAAATTTATGCAGACATTTCTCCCTCCACCATTCAGTGCAGAAGAATGCTGAAACCCCTGCTATCTGCAATGGCTCAGAAGGAAATCAAGTACAAATGGGCCTTTCCATTTGCGGTCAAATTTACTCACAAAGGACAGAACCACTCCTTCTCCAACTTTATATCGGGAGAAAAGCTACTGCTCAACCTGAAGATAATCTCGCAAGAAATGGATACGGAAGCATCCCCCCCCTCATCTGGCTCCAACAAACGTCCCCCTCCGGCTGGCTCCCTAAACCCTCTGTGGTCCAAGAATAAGTCCAGAAGGTCCTCCCACCATGGCCCACCATGACCACACGACATCTTCACTTTATGTATCTCCAGATGTCAACTTCTATCGCTATTGACTGATTTCCTGATAGAAGATCTGACTCTCTCCCACTTCTTGGGAGTACTTTTTCACCCGCTGCTGTGCCTCCTCTGGCAGGGGACAATAGAAAATTTATAAATTTTCCTAGCTTGACAATTTTTCTTCCATTTTTCTGTTCGGATGATTGTTCTAATGTTCAAGCTCGGTTCCCCACTGCTCCACCTCCAATCTCTGCCCTGTAGAGAACTGGAGAACGGAGCACTCAAGATGGGGTACAGTTAGGGTTCGGAAAACTCACATTTTTTGTTGCAATTATTATAACCTGTTTTTGCTGCCTTGACTTAACGTCACATTAACATCCAATACAGGTTGTAGGGCGCCCTGATTTGGGGCGGAATGCATGTGCCTCCACCTATCCCTTAGTCTCCCACAGGGTACTGGGGGATAGGAAGTCCAACTACGGTTGGATTATTGATTTTGATTTTTCTCACATGTTATGGTGAGACAATGGGAGGGGTTCTCCCTCCTCCCTGGGCTCCATGGTCCCACCTGGGGAGGGAACTCTCCCGTTTCTTTCTTCTCTTCTCTTTCTTTTTCTTGTCTTTCCACTATCCTCCCTTCCTTTCACCATACACGGAACATCACTCAAAGGTTTTTCTCATTTCAGCCCACTACAGAGGTTTATCCCCTCGACCGGGGGCTCCTAGCATGGACAAGGCACCGCATCTACTAACAGCGTGGCTCCTGATGGTCGCGGAAATGGTAAGTGACGGAGGGTTCTGCAGCACTCACTTTCTCTGGTCTCATGGCTGATCTCTCACCGGACACTTTAAGGGTTCTCACCCACAATGTCCAGGGACTAAATTCCCCCGTCAAAAGACGAAAAATTTTTAACTTCTATAAATCTTCTAAATTGGATATCGTTCTAATGCAGGAAACTCATTTCCCGGCTAAATATTGTCCTAAGTTCCTCCACTCCCATTATCCAAATTTTTATCTGGCCAGTGCAGAAGATAAGTCTAAAGGGGGTAGCCATAGCTTTTGCCAAAACTTGCAACTTTAGCTGGATTGCAGACATTAAAGACCCAAACGGGAGGTTTCTTTTAGTTAAGGGTGAAATAGGCGGACAGATCTACTCCCTAGTCTTCTACTACACCCCTAACAAGGGCCAAGCTCATTTTTTTCAGAACCTTCTGAGCGTCCTCTCCCCGCCAATAGAAGGTACGGTGATTTTTGGTGGTGACTCAAACACCGCCTTTGACCAAGGGCTGGACAAATCCAAGCCTCCTGCAGAGCATCTTACCCGCCCCACCAAACAAAGTCTCAAAATAGCTAGACTCATTCATGCTCATGGGCTAGCGGATGCCTGGAGGGAACTGAACCCCACTAAGAGGGACTATACCCACTACTCCCACCCACATAACTCCTATGCTAGGATTGATCACCTCCTCGTCCAAACACAATCCGTCCCGTTGATCATAAAGTCCCATATCAAAGACATTGTTTTGTCAGATCACTCATTGGTTGTCATGGACATACTCGCACATAACCGCAGATCGGGTAGGGGACAATGGAGACTAAACAAATCCATTCTCACAGACCCAATCCACGTCACTATGCTGAACAAATCCTTAAAAGAATATTTCCTCCTAAACAAAACCGAGGGCATATCACCCGAAGTATTATGGGCAGCCCATAAAGCCTTCATTAGAGGGGAGCTAATCAGACTAGCTTCTCAACTCAAGAGGGAAAGAGGAAAGAGAGAGCGACATTATGATCCTAGAATCTGAATTCTCCAAACTGCAGATACTTCACAAGCCCAACCCCTCTCCCTCTTCGATGTCTCAGTTAGACAAGGCCAGACTGGAGCTCAACCTGGCTCTCACTGCTAAGGCGGAAAAACAAATTCGCTGGAACAAACATAAATTTTATACCCAAGGGGACAGGGTGGGCTCCATGCTGGCCGCCAAACTTACTCCACGAATCAAATCACACACTATGTCAAAAATAAAGATCGCAGGTCAAGGTACCACGTCTGATCCCTCCAAAATCTTAGAGGCCTTTCAGGCTTTCTATAACGAGCTTTCCTCGCCAAAATCTCCTTCGCAGGTTATCACTCTAGATTCCTTTCTGGGCGGTCTCTCTCTTCCTTTGCTTTATGAGGAACATAGAGACAGCCTCGAAGCCCCCTTCACAGAGGGAGAGGTTCTTGATGTAATAAAATCACTAAAAAACGGCTCAGCCCCTGGCCCGGACGGCCTGTCCAACATTTATTACAAGACCTTCCCCAACACCTTAGCCACACATCTAACATACTTCTTCAATTTTAAAACACGGGGGAACCCACTTGATCCACAACTCAATACTGCATACATTGCAGTGATCCCTAAAGCGGATAAGAATCCGGAAGAGGTTGGAAACTATCGCCCTATTTCACTTATAAATTGTGATGTCAAAATTCTGACGAAGATTCTTGCTAATCGCATGGCTTCCTTCGTCAATACATATATCAATAAGGATCAAGTGGGTTTCATCCCCAGCAGACAAGGCCCAGACCAAATAAGGAGGGCCATAGACTTGATTTCCATCCTTCAAACTAATTGGGCGGGAGGTCCTAAACAGTCTGGTATGCTCCTGTCGTTGGACCCACAAAAGGCCTTCGACTCTGTCTCTTGGCCGTATATCTTTACCATGTTAGAGCAATGGGGCTTTGGACAAAGATTTATCGGACTGATGCGGGCCCTCTACTCCAACCCCAGTGCCAGTATTCGCCTGCAAGGATATTACTCAAAACCCATCACAATTAAAAAAGGGACTAGGCAAGGATGTCCACTTTCGCCGATTATATTTGCGATGGCCATTGAAACGCTTGCTATTGCAATTCGTCATAACCCAAACATCCAGGGAGTGACTTGCGGCAACAATACCCACAAATGTGGATTATATGCGGACGACGTTCTGCTCTTTCTCACCTCCCCAGTAACCTCCCTTCCCAATCTATGCAAAACCCTAGACGCCTTCGCTAAACTATCCGGTTTAGAAGTTAATTACTCAAAATCACAAGCTCTCAATATCTCACTATCACCCGAGACTGTTAATCTCTTACGACAAAATTTTCCCTTCAAATGGAGCGACTCCTCCATCAAATACTTAGGTATTAATTTAACAGCCAAAACTGAAACTCTGTATGCCCATAACTACCCCCCCATGTACAGTAAGCTTGAAAAAGACCTAAATTCTTGGTCTTGTAGCAATATCTCTTGGTTGGGGAGGGTAAACTCAGTCAAAATGACATTACTTCCCAGATTGCTATATCTGTTTCGTGCCTTGCCCATCTCTCTCCGGAAGGACCATATTAGATCTTTCCAAAGCAAACTTCTAAAGTTCATCTGGGGTAGGACGGGATACAGAATTCCCCAAAAAACCCTTTACCTTCATAGGAAAAAGGAGGGCTAGGCTTACCCCACCTTTTCAAGTACTACCAAGTTGCAAGAAATGTCCAAATGTCAACAGTATATTTTAAATTTGAAAAACCTGATTGGGTTGCAATAGAAAAACAGGCAGTTCCTAATTTCAAGCTAGACTTCCTCCTATGGATGCCCCCCAGAAACAGACCATCTATTCTAGCCCCGACCCTCTCTCACTCCTTTGCTCTATGGGATTTATTACGTTCTTCCAAGGCTTTAGTTTCGGCATACAAACCCTTCACTCATATTTTTAACAATCCAGACTTCCCTCCAGGGAAAAATGTTTTGGCCTTCAAGTGGTGGGGGGATAAAGACCTGTACAGGATAGGACAATTTTTTACAGCCGCTGGCCCCTTCACTTCTAAACACTGCACCAAAACGCTAGACATGCCCTTATCTGAAACCTTTCGGTTCAGTCAAATCTCCCACTTTTTACATTCGCTAAGTAAAGACAAAGACTTCCCCCCCAAAATTCTCTGACTACGAAATGTGGTGTGGTCAAGCCAGAGACCAGAGGGGTGGGATCTCGGTGATCTATTCGTCACTTACTTCGCCATGCTCAAAAGCAACTTTTATGGAGGCCTGGGAATCTGAGCTCCAATTTAATTGGAACTTAGTAGATTGGCAGAGATCCTGTTTCAGATCCTTCCAGGGTGTCCTCAATACCACTTTAGCTGAGGCCAGCCTGAAAGTGATCTCCAGGTGGTACTATACACCGACTAGCTTGGCCTCAGTCTACCCTACGGCTGATCCTCTCTGTTTTAGAGGTTGTCAACTCCAAGGCACAATGTCCCACATCTGGTGGGAATGCCCCAAAATTAGCTTCTTCTGGAAAAAAATATTCAATATTTTGGAAAAATTTGTGGGGGCTCGGGTTCCCAGATCTCCTCAGGTAGCCCTTCTTAACGCCCCGATTCCGGGGATCCCGAAGTCTTCGAGCAGACTGGTTCACTTTGTGCTGCTGGGGGGCTAGACTCACGATTGCCAGAGCCTGGAAACGGCCAGGAGTTTCTCTCCCAGCAGCTAAAAGGAAAATCTCCTGGATAATGGCACAGGAAAAACTCACTAGCATAATCCAAGATACTGTGAAGAAATTTGAAGGCATCTGGAGTCCATGGGCTCGATTTGTAGGAGTAACTTTAGGCCCTACTGGTAGATCCACATAACGCATACTCTAAATGCATGGGAGATGTTCCACACCCACCCCTCCCCTCTCCCCTACCTCCTCTTCTTTCTTTCTTCCTTCCTACTATTCTCTAGTTTTCAGGTCTTCTCTAGACCATGATATTACTTCAGTTAATGGTTACTATGTTTGCTCAGCTTAGTTCATTGCAGAGTCAATCACAGCAGTGGAACAAGGAAATACTCAATTCCCACTCCCTTCATAGCTCTACTTTATCTCATGGCTCCCAGAGTTGTTTTTCTATTTGACATGTAAGCTCTTATAGGGAGAACCCGACTCTCTGAGATTGTATGGAGGTCCCTTGACACCGCCCCCCCCCCCCCCGAGTTCCATGTTTCGCGACACGAAATATAGAACCAGCAGTTTCACCTCGACATCCCCTTGTACCACCCCTGCCTGCTGAACCAAACCCAACCATTCCTGCCATACCTTGGCGTATGCTTTCCATGTGGACTCACTCACCGCCCTTCTGATCCATACCACGGCGACTCCAAGGCAATCTCACATAGCCAACCCGGGCAAGGAATCCCTACCTTCTCTGCCGAAGGAGCCAACTCTCTGAACCTGTCCCACTGAAACCGAGATAAGGCATCAGACAGAGTGTTCTCAACACCCGGCAGATGAACGGCATATAGAAAGATGTTTAATTGCAGGCATTGCAGCACCAAGTGGCGCAGCAGACTTATCACTGGCTGTGACGACGCTGAGATACAGTAGATGACTTGTTGTTTGTTGTCACAATTCAACCTAATCTTCAGGTTCCTACAAGACCCATATCTCCATAGCCAGCACCACAGCAAAAAGTTCCAAAAGCACCATGTTTCGAATCAAACCAGCTTCCACCCATGACCTGAGTCAAGATCCTGCACTCCATTGTCTCTGAAAAAATGTCCCATACCCAGTAGACCCAACCGGGCCAAACATCCAGACCGATCGGCCGTTGTATGCTTCCAAGAACATGTGCCATACTTTTAACCACTTCAGCCCCGGACCATTATGCTGCCTAAGGACCAGAGGACTTTTTCCAATTTGGCACTGCGTCGCTTTAACTTCTAATTGCGCGGTCATGCAATGCTGTACCCAAACGAAATTTGCGTCCTTTTCTTCCCACAAATAGAGCTTTCTCTTGATGGTATTTGATCACCTCTGCGGTTTTTATTTTTTGCGCTATAAACGGAAAAAGACCGAAAATTTTGAAAAAAAGTGATATTTTCTACTTTTTGTTATAAAAAAAATCCAATAAACTCACTTTTAGTCATACGTTTAGGCCAAAATGTATTCGGCCACATGTCTTTGGTAAAAGAAATGTCAATAAGCGAATATTTATTGGTTTGCGCAAAAGTTATAGCGTCTACAAGCTAGGGTACATTTTCTGGAATTTACACAGCTTTTAGTTTATGACTGCCTATGTCATTTCTTGAGGTGCTAAAATGGCAGGACAGTACAACCCCCCCCCCAAATGACCCCATTTTGGAAAGTAGACACCCCAAGGAAATTGCTGAGAGGCATGTTGAGCCCATTGAATATTAATTTTTTTGTCCCAAGTGATTGAATAATGACAAAAAAAAAAAATTACAAAAAGTTGTCACTAAATGATATATTGCTCACACAGGCCATGGGCATATGTGGAATTGCACCCCAAAATACATTCAGCTGCTTCTCCTGAGTACGGGGATACCACATGTGTGGGACTTTTTGGGAACCTAGCCGCGTACGGGGCCCCGAAAACCAATCACCGCCTTCAGGATTTCTAAGGGCGTAAATTTTTGATTTCACTCCTCACTACCTATTACAGTTTTGAAGGCCACAAAATGCCCAGATGGCACAAACCCCCCCAAATGACCCAATTTTGGAAAGTAGACATCCCAAGCTATTTGCTGAGAGGCATGTTGAGTCCATGGAATATTTTATATTTTGACACAAGTTGCGAGAAAGTGACAAATTTTTTTTTTTGCACAAAGTAAGTAAGAAATATAAAATATTCCATGGACTCGACATGACTCTCAGCAAATAGCTTGGGGTGTCTACTTTCCAAAATGGGGTCATTTGGGGGGGGTTTGAACTGTCCTGGCATTTTATGCACAACATTTAGAAGCTTATGTCACACATCACGCACTCTTCTAACCACTTTCACGCCCTTTCTGACACTTTTTGTTTACATGAAAAAATTATTTTTTTTTGCAAGAAAATTACTTTGAGCCCCCAAACATTATATATTTTTTTAAAGCAAATGCCTTACAGATTAAAATGGTGGGCGTTTCATTTTTTTTTTCACACAGTATTTGCGCAGCGATTTTTCAAACACATTTTTTGGGGAAAAAACACACTTTTTAAAATTTTAATGCACTAAAACACACTATATTGCCCAAATGTTTGATGAAATAAAAAAAATGATCTTAGGCCGAGTACATGGATACCAAACATGACATGCTTTACAATTGCGCACAAACGTGCAGTGGCAACAAAATAAATACATTTTTAAAAGCCTTTACAGGTTACCACTTTAGATTTACAGAGGAGGTCTACTGCTAAAATTACTGCCCTCGATCTGACCTTCGCGGTGATACCTCACATGCATGGTGCAATTGCTGTTTACATTTGACGAAAGACCGCCGCTTGCGTTCGCCTTAGCGCGAGAGCAGGGGGCGACTGGGGTGCTTTTTTTTTTTTTTTTCCTTTATTATTTTTTTGCTTTTTTATCTTATTTTTAAACTGTTCCTTTCAATATTTTTATTTTATCATTTTTATTGTTATCTCAGGGAATGTAAATATCCATTATAATAGCAATAGGTAGTGACAGGTACTCTTTTTTGAAAAAATTGGGGTCTATTAGACCCTAGATCTCTCCTCTGCCCTCAAAGCATCTGACCACACCAAGATCGGTGTGATAAAATGCTTTCCCAATTTCCCAATGGCGCTGTTTACATCCGGCGAAATCTAAGTCATGAAATGCTCGTAGCTTCCGGTTTCTTAGGCCATAGAGATGTTTGGAGCCACTCTGGTCTCTGATCAGCTCTATGGTCAGCTGGCTGAATCACCGGCTGCATTCTCAGGTTCCCTGTTGAGACAGGAGAGCCAGAGAAAAACACGGAAGACGGTGGTGGGGGGGGGGCATTCCCTCCCACTGCTTGTAAAAGCAGTCTAGAGGCTAATTAGCCACTAGGATTGCTTTTACATGAAAGCCGACCACTGGCTGAAAAGAATGATACCAAGATGATACCTAAACCTGCAGGCATCATTCTGGTATAACCACTCAAAGTCGTGAATGGCGCACCTGAAGACAAAAAAATGGTTAACAATAAAACACAGTAAACGGTAAAGTATAAAAAATTGCATACCTGAAAAGCAAACATGATAAAACATAATAAAAATAAAACATTGCAGAATAGAATACAGTAAAAAAGAGCAGAATAATAGAGAGAGAATAGAGAGAGAGAGAACAATAAAACGACAACTATTTTTTAAAATTTTATATATATATATATATATATATATATATATATATATATATATATTTTTTTTTTACACTTTTTTTTGTAACTAACTTTTATAACTGTAAACGGTTCCAGGTTCGGGTCTCTCAAAATGCGATGGCATCTTGGGAGACCCTGTGAAAGTGTGCCTAGTCTGTGCAATGCTGTACCCTACGCTAATACTCAACTAATGAATGGTAGCGTTCAAAACATTCACCAATGCAAAGACCAGGATTGTCAGGACAGGAGGGACAATAATAGCGGGTGTCACGCCTATATCCGCGCTTGCTGCAGACACAACATCTTTTTTGGGGGTTCGTTGGGTAGGGGTACTCGGGAGGACATAAAGAAAATGCCTCTCATGCAGCTGACTGCATTTGGTTGGGGATGTGAATGGGGGAAGTACGGGTGCTGCAGAAGTGGTGGGTTCCTAATAAGGATTGGCGAATGCAGCAGGAAGGGCATTATGGGCACGACGGGCCTGTGTTTGTCTTCTTCTTGGTGGCAGTGGGACACTACTTGTGCTTGCCACCTCACCAGCTTGAACTGCACTTATGGGACTCGCCACGTCACCAAGCATTACTGCAGTGCTGGTTTGACTAAGACCGGGGTGTACTAGGCCGCTGGTGCTTGCCAGTTCACCAAAACGCTGCCAAAAAAACTGTTAGCGATCGCAGGGATCAGGCCTGACTCTGCGAACGCTGCAGTTATGCGTTTAGTGTTTTGTAAGTGACAGTGATCGATCGACACTGCACTTGGGTGGGCTGGGCCGGGCGGAGGGGCAAAACGCAGGTGCTAGCAGGTATCTGGGCTGATCCCCCTAACACTGCGTTTTTGGGAACCCTAAACTGCTGGGGATGCTAGTATAGATCTGATTGGATCAGATATCGATCCATTCAGATATTATACCACTAAGGGAGGCGTATGCTGCGTGCGTGGGTGTTAGCGGTACTGGCGCTAACCTGACGCTGCCTGGGGCTGGTGCTTGCCAGTTCACCAAAACGCTACCAAAAAAACTGTTAGCGATCGCAGGGATCGGGCCTGACTCTGCGAACGCTGCAGTTATGCGTTTAGTGTTTTGTAAGTGACAGTGATCGATCGATACTGCACTTGGGTGGGCTGGGCTGGGCCGGGCAGAGGGGCAAAACGCAGGTGCTAGCAGGTATCTGGGCTGATTCCGCTAACACTGCATTTTTGTGAACCCTAAACTGCTGGAGACGCTAGTATAGATCTGATCGGATCAAATATTGATCCGATCAGATACTATACCACTAAGGGAGGTGTACGGTGCATGCGTGGGTGTTAGCGGTACTGGCGCTAATCTGACGCTGCCTGGGGCTGGTGCTTGCCAGTTCACCAAAATGCTACCAAAAAAACTGTTAGCGATTGCAGGGGTCAGGCCTGACTCTGCGAACGCTGCAGTTATGTGTTTAGTGTTTTGTAAGTGACAGTGATCGATCGATACTGCACTTGGGTGGGCTGGGCTGGGCCGGGCGGAGGAGCAAAACGCAGGTGCTAGCAGGTATCTGGGCTGATCCCGCTAACACTGCGTTTTTGGGAACCCTAAACTGCTGGGGACGCTAGTATAGATCTGATTGGATCAGATATTGATCCGTTCAGATACTATACCACTAAGGGAGGCGTATGCTGCGTGCGTGGGTGTTAGCGGTACTGGCGCTAATCTGACGCTGCCTGGGGCAACGCATATCACCGCCGGGCGATCAGGGGGCTAAACCTTTATTTGGTAATAAACGACGGGTGCCCTGACACTATAAAAAATAAACGAACTAACCAGCGTCACCCATAACAGTTATACGGTGATCAGTGGTGAAAGGGTTAACTAGGGGGGCAATCAAGGGGTTAAAACATTTTATAGATAGTATATGGGGGTCCCTGACGCTATAAAACGCTGATGGCTAAATATTTACGTCCCTTACTAGCGTCACCAGCGACACTAATACAGAGATCAGAAAAATGATCGCTTAGCGACACTGGCGACAGGGGGTGATCAAGGGGTAAAACTTTATTAGGGGGGTTAGGGGGGATATCCTAGACCTAAAGGGGGCTAATACTAACTGCCCTACCACACTAACTGTCACAAACTGACACCATGCAGTAATCAGAAAAAACAAACAAAAAACAAACAAAAAACTGCTTGGTGTCAGTGTGACGGGGGGGTGATTGGGGGGTGATCGGGGGTGTTTTGTGTGCCTGGCATGTTCTACTGTGAGGTGTAGTGTTTGTGCACTCACATTGATGTCTTCTCTCCTCGGCGCCGGAACGGAAAATACCGAGCTGTGGAGAGATGACATCATTTCCTTTGCTGATGTTTAGCATACAGCAGCAAAGGAATGTTCTGATTGGGCGGAGGCGATCGCGAGGGGGGGGGCCACGAACGGATGGCCTCCCCCTCACCTCCGATCGCCGGGGGACAAAAGAGGACCACCTCGGGCACCGGGGGGGGGGGGGGGGGTCGCGATCGGACCCCCCACCCGCGGGAGGCAGATCACGTATATGTACGTGATTCTGCCTGCCCGTGCCGCCTTGCCGATGTACATCGGCGTGAGGCGGTCCTCAAGTGGTTAAAGAAATAAAGCGTTACTGGATCTACTGATTACCAACAATACAGACCTGATCACGGATGTGGAAATACGGGGCAATTTAGGTAACAGCAATCACAGGTCAATTGGTTTCAGTATAAATCACACAAATAGGAAACATAAGGGGAATACAAAGACACTGAATTTCAAAAGAGCCAACTTCCCTAAAATATGAGCCTTGCTAGAAGGCATAAATTGAGATAAAATCTTAGGAACAAAGAACACGGAGGAGAGATGGGTTTGCTTTAAGAGCATATTAAATAAGGGCATTAGCCAATGCATCCCATTGGCTAATAAATTTAAAAGAGCAAACAAAAGTCCTGGATGGCTTAACTCCAATGTAAAAATGCATATAAAAGCAAAGGAGAAGGCATTCAAAAAATACAAGCTTGAGGGATCATCATCAGCGTTCAGACTTTATAAAGAATGCAACAAGAAATGTAAGGGTGCAATAAGGACAGTTAAGACAGAACATGAAAGACACATAGCGGAGGAGAGCAAAAAAAGAAAAAGTAATTATTTAAGTATGTAAACAGTAAAAAGGGAGGACAGACCATATTGGCCCCATAAAGAATGAGGAAGGACATCTGGTTACAAAGGATGGGGAGATGGCGAAGGTAATGAATTTATTCTTCTCCTCAGTCTTAACAAGGGAATCGGGGGGGCTTCAGTAACCAAAACTGCAGTGTTTATCCTCATGACATATCACAGGAAGCACCTCCAACAGAGGACAGAATTAAAATCAGACTTGGGAAACTTAAAGGGGTTGTAAAGGTATTTTTTTTTTTCTTTAAAAATAACAAACATGTTATACTTACCTTCACTGTGCAGCTCGTTCTGCACAGAGTGGCCCCGAACCTACTTTTCTGGGGTCCCTCGGCGGTTGTCTCGGCTCCTCCCCGCAATAACTAGCCACCTTAATGCGAGCTCCCTCGCATGGTGGCTAGTTATTGCGGGCGCGCTCCCGTGATACAGCCGGCGGCTATAGCCGCTCGCTGTATCGCTCGGCCCCGCCCCCCGGCGCGCCGCGTCATTGGATGTGATTGACAGCAGCGCGAGCCAATGGCTGCGCTGCTTTCAATCCATCCACTATAGCCAATCAGCGACCAGGCTGATCGGCTGAATGGAGGTCGGGAACGCGCAGGCGAGTTTTTGAGGTGTCAGGTAAGTAAAACGGGGGGGCTGGGGGCGGCGGTATTATCAAAAGTTTTTTCACCTTAATGCATAGAATGCATTAAGGTGAAAAAATGTATACCTTTACAACCCCTTTAACATTAATAAATCACCGGGACCAGATGGCTTGCACCCGAGGGTACTTAGGGAACTCAGTCAAGTAATTGCCAGATCATTGTTCCTAATTTTTACTGACAGTCTACTGATTGGAGAAAAGCCAATGTAGCACCAATATTTAAAAAGGGCCCAAAATACATCCCTGGGAATTACAGACCAGTTAGCCTAACATCAATAGTATGTAAACTCTTGGAGGGGATGATAAGGGACTATATACAAGATTTTAGTAATGAGAACAGTCTCATTAACAGTAATCGGCATGGATATATGAAGATTTGTTCTTGCCAAACCAATCTATTAACCTTCTATGAGGAGGTGAGCTGCCATCTAAATAAAGGAAGGCCTGTAGACATGGTGTATCTGGATTTTGCAAAAGCATTTGACACAGTTCCCCGTAAACGTTTACTGTACAAAATAAGGTCCATTGGCATGGACCATAGGGTGAGTACATGAATTGAAAACTGGCTACAGGGGCGAGTTCAGAGGGTGGTGATAAATGGGGAGTACTCGGAATGGTCAGGGGTGGGTAGTGGGGTCCCCCAGGGTTCTGTGCTGGGACCAATCCTATTTAATTTGTGCATAAATGACCTGGAGGATGGGATAAACAGTAAACAAGTAAACAATCTCTGCATTTGCAGGCGATACTAAGCTAAGCAGGGCAATAACTTCTCCACAGGATGTGGAAACCTTGCAAAAAGATCTGAACAAATTAATGGGGTGGGCAACTACATGGCAAATGAGGTTCAATGTAGAAAAATGTAAAATAATGCATTTGGGTGGTAAAAATATGAATCCAAACTATACACTGGGGGGAGAACCTCTGGGGGAAGCTAGGATGGA
The DNA here is from genome assembly GCF_042186555.1 of Aquarana catesbeiana. Classification (NCBI taxonomy): domain Eukaryota; kingdom Metazoa; phylum Chordata; class Amphibia; order Anura; family Ranidae; genus Aquarana; species Aquarana catesbeiana. Next base: position 174,222,926 of record NC_133336.1, on the reverse strand, counting down.
AAAGGGGGGTCCTAGTAGATGATAGGCTCAGCAATGGTATACAATGCCAAGCTGCTGCTAACAAAGCAAACAGAATATTGGCATGCATTAAAAAGGGGATCAACTCCAGAGATAAAACGATAATTCTCCCACTCTACAAGACTCTGGTCCGGCCGCACCTGGAGTATGCTGTCCAGTTCTGAGCACCAGTCCTCAGGAAGGATGTACTGGAAATGGAGCGAGTACAAAGAAGGGCAACAAAGCTAATAAAGGGTCTGGAGGATATTAGTTATGAGGAAAGGTTGCGAGCACTGAACTTATTCTCTCTGGAGAAGAGACGCTTGAGAGGGGGTATGATTTCAATATACAAATACCATACTGGTGACCCCACAATAGGGATAAAACTGTTTTGCAGAAGGGAGTTTAACAAGACTCGTGGCCACTCATTAAAATTAGAAGAAAAGAGGTTTAACCTTAAACTAAGTAAAGGGTTCTTTACTGTAAGAGCGGCAAGCATGTGGAATTCCCTTCCACAGGTGGTGGTCTCAGCGGGGAGCATCGATAGTTTCAAGAAACTATCATATAAGCACCTGAACGACCGCAACATACAGGGATATACAATGTAATACTGACATATAATCACACACATGGATTGGACTTGATAGACGTGTGTCTTTTTTCAACCTCACCTAATATGTAACTATGTAACTACGTAAAAATCCTCACAATGCTCCCTATTCAGCCTAATAAAATGGGTCGGGGACTTAATCCCAGCAGTCGCAGCAGCCATCCATCTGCAAAAAAACCTCCCCATCGGGATAATGCGACAGGCAAATTTCAACTTCCCCAATAACAAATGAAGTGTCCGTCCGAAGCTGCACCTTGCGCTGCCCATGATCCCTCGAATCTCCAACTCGAGCGCTGCCAATTTGTCCTCAGGTAAGCGGCATTCCATAGTGCCAGTATCCAGCACTATACCTAAAAAACTAAGCTCTGTGGTTGGGCCCTCAGTCTTTTCCACCACGCCAACGGAATACCCAACCTACACACAACCTGCTGCAACGTAGACAGGAGAATCGCACACACATTGGATAAAGGCGGCCCCACACAAAGGAAATCTAAATAGTGGATGACCGAATCCAGGCTCGACACATCTCTAACCACCCATTCCAAAAATGAGCTGAAAATTTCAAACATGGCACATGAAATGGAGCAGCCCATGGGCAGGCAGCGATCTACATAAAATTCCTCTTGCCGGCAGCACCCCAGCAGCCAAAAACTGTCCGGGTGAACAGGTAGCAAGCGAACAGCGGATTCAATGCCAGCTTTAGCTATCAGCGCCCCCTGCCCATATCTCCTCACCCACCTAACAGCTGTGTCAAGCGAGGTGTATGACACTGCGCAACCATCAGGGTCTATCGAATCATTAAACGAACTCCCTTTTGGGAAAGATAGGTGGTGAATAAGGCAAAACTTGTTAGGTTCCTTCTTAGGCACAACCCCCAGAGGTGAAACAACCAAAGTCTACAAAGGCTTCTCAGAGAACGGACCACCCATGCGCCCCAGTGCAACTTCCTTAGCCAATTTTTCTGAAACCACCCCGGGTGTTGCAATGCTGATCTCAAATTCTTAGCCATAGGCGGGACATTTGGCAGGGAACATGGAATCCTGAAACCCTCCGAGAAACCTGCGACCAGGATTCTTGCCGCTTCCCGGTCAGGGTATCTATTTAGAAAAGGTTGCATTCTTCACCCTTCACCGGTGTCATCCCTCTTGTGAGCAAACTCAGCAGGACGCTTACCCTTTTTAAAGCATTGGGACAGGGGATGTGCGCCCCCGCATCCAGAGCACTCGTGCTTGAAACAACAGTAACCCTCAAACTTACAGGAGCACTCATTATACTGCCAGCAGATCCCCAATTTTTTTCTGGCTGACATTCCTGAGGAAGGCGCACCCCCGGCCCCCCCTTGAAAAAACTCTCTGAGCTCAATTCGAGAACACAAGTCGCATCCAAAGGCTCATGTCTTTGTGTTCCCATCTGAGCGATGGGTGGACAGCCCTACGCTGCCTGAACTGTTCATCACACCTCAGCCACACTGACCCCCCATATACCCGATGGGCCTCGCCGACAGCATCCATGTAACAGAACAGAGCCAAACAATGTTCTGGGTTCCTCTCCCCCATAACGCTCGCCATAATGGCAAACGCCTCTTTCTTGGAATCATCCGGCTTGACCCTATCCAAATAAAATGTTTCCAGAGGCAGTAAGGAGAAGATCTTCACCCTTACAAATTTTGCCCCGGACTTCTTGTTTCAAATGTGCCCCTAATGACCCCTCAAAACACACATACACTTCGCATTTTGCCGCGTCCGCGATCCTCACCACATTCTTCCTGCCTGTGCTCTCCTGCTACACTCCCACTTCTTCCCCAGCTTTGGAACTCACTGCCGCAGCTTCCGAGGGAGGCACGGGAGGCTCTGACGGGGCCGTGGGGACCCCTGTGACCAGGGACGGTGTAGCTGGAGCCCCATACCAGGCTGTCCCCCCCACATTGCACCTACCATTGGTTGTACCCATGGTGACACCTGTGGGGGCTGACCCTGTCCCCTCGCAAAATGCTGGATTCGATCCCGCAACCCCCCCAGCAAATCCAGCAACTGGGCTTCTGAGCCTGAACTGGCGGGCGACGAGCCTGCCACCCTGGGGCAGCTGCCGTGGCTGCAGGTGGCTGTGCATCTGCTCTGTCAGTCCCTGATGGCCCCCCTCATCCACTCCCAACAAACCACAAAGTGCAGTATTTAAAGAAGTATGTAAAACAGGTGACTTACCGGCCTGACCAGGAATGACACCCGCATCTGCCTCTCCCACCTCCATCGGTGCTGCAAGCCTCTGCGACTCCTCTTCCTCCAAACTGGACAGCTCCCCTTCAGACCGTACTTCAGGAGCCTGCGGCAATAAACTCTGCAGCCCCCCAGGTGAGTAGGGCCTGGAGGCCATGGATCACTGCCATGGATACGATCCCCCTCCAGCACCGGACCTGCTTGCTACTGTGCTACTGTGCGTGCCCCGTCTTGTGGAGCCCAGGCAAGGCCTTCCCCCTCGTCTGCTTCCACTCTGCATCCCATCTGACCTGGCTGTTGTATCCTCTGCGTTCTGGAGCCGCCGGCCGCGTCTGGTGATGGCCTGGCGATCGTGACCAAACTTCTCCCCCGCCGAGTCTCCTCCCACGTGGGATTCACCAGGGGTGGGGAGACTGCGAGCTCCTGTACCCTGCGACGCGCAGGCGGCGGACAAGGCAAGATGGTGGCCTGTAGCCCTGCCCACCAAGCTCCGCCGGCGGAGAGTATTCCGACCGGGCCCAGCACCAAGCAGGTGGTCGCTTTGCCGAGGGGCTCGACAGGTCTTGGGGTGGGGGGCTCCTGGTGTAGCGTGCAGCTCTAGGGGAGGACCCAGGCGAGAAATGCTCCGGAGGCCTAGACCTCTGAGCGCGTGGGGACACCTCACCTCCCGCCGACGACCCTGATGCCTAGTCCTCAATGGTTCTCAGAGAATGGACCACCCATGTGTCCCAGTGCAACTTCCTTAGCCAATTTTTCTGAAACCATCCCCGGGTGTTGCAATGCTGATCTCAAATTCTTAGCCATAGACATTTGACTGGGAACATGGAATCCTGAAACCCTCCGAGGAACCTGCGGCCTATGCAGCCATTCCGGTCCCCGAGTCGCAGCAGCCGCCCACAATCGCACCAAGATAAAAGTATTAAAATGGGTGCTGCGCTGACCTAATAGGGTAAAAGGATATAATATCCTATAACCATGCAAACTCAATGCTTAAAACTGTAAAATCATATATCAATAAACAGTAGTGAAAAATCATACGTCATATCTATTAAACCAGTACACACAGTGTATAATATGTAGAACACTCGCTCGTGTTATAATCCTCAACATGTGTCCAATGTGGCAACACTAAGCATGCAGAGAACAAACATAATCAATCCTTATGCATGCGTGGTAACATGTGCAAAAACTTAAGGTGCTAATGTGCTAACCTAAAATAAATTAGAATCTTCTAAAAAATATATCTGTCTGTGCAAACATAAACTGTGAGCTTGTAGGGATCATACAGACAATTCCTTCTACATATATAAAGTCACATATATAATATGCCATGAGTTTCTCAATCCATACATATAAATAAAGGCTAACAATTTAACAACTTAAATATATCTAGAGTGTCTCAAAATATTGATAAATAGAGAAAAACAAAACTATGTTATCATGGTGTGCGTCCTCTACCCAGATGTACGCACATTATAAAATCCAGATGAGAAATTCTTCTCATACCTAAAAACCTGTACTCACAGAGACATTATAAAATATATAAAAAATAGATGAAAAATAGATAAAAAAAAAAAAAAAAGGGGGGGGGGGGGGATGCATCAATCTCACAACGGATGCATGTACCTCATAAAATCTTAAACGGAATAATAGGGGATACAAACTATCGATATTAAAAACGATAAGAGACGAAAGATAAAATATGTATGTATAAAAAATAAACTTAAAACTTGGGGTCTAGATGCATAAGGGGGATAGAGGGGCATATTAAAAAATCGCTCAGGAAACAGTTAAGATCAAATTCGATATTCAGGCCCCTAGGTGCAAACTGCTAGTGCTGCAGACTACCCCCTGCAGCACTTTTACTCTTATGCAATTGTCCCATTACCACAAGGTAAGGGGCCATCTGTTACTTGTGTGTGTTTGTATGCACGAAGAGGACAGACACACTCTCTCTCTTTTGGCACCCCACTGGCTGTTTTGTTACACCTTGAACTCTTAAAGGAGACAACCACTTTATGGTTCAACCCTGCGTTTTCACTGTGACACACGTCTGGTGTGTGTAAGGACATAACCAGGATTTATGTGATAAGGGCGATAGGGTCTGCTAAGTGACCAACATATACGCCACACATTCATTTTGCACTTTTTGTGCTGTTTGCACTATTTGGAATACATTGCTTGATTTTGCACAAACTTTGCTTATTTGCACTATATGTAATATATGTCATGAGGGCGATAGGGTCTGCGAAGTGACCTATATATACGCCACACATTCATCTTGCACTATTTGCGTTGTTTGCACCACTTGCAGTGTATTGCTTGATTTTGCACATATTTTGTTTTTTCTTGCACTATATGTTATATTATAGATGTGACTTTATATATGTAGAAGGAATTGTCTGTATGATCCCTACAAGCTCACAGTTTATGTTTGCACAGACAGATATATTTTTTAGAAGATTCTAATTTATTTTAGGTTAGCACATTAGCACCTTAAGTTTTTGCACATGTTACCACGCATGCATAAGGATTGATTATGTTTGTCCTCTGCATGCTTAGTGTTGCCACATTGGACACATGTTGAGGATTATAACACGAGCGAGTGTTCTACATATTATACACTGTGTGTACTTGTTTAATAGATATGACGTATGATTTTTCACTACTGTTTATTATTATATGATTTTACAGTTTTAAGCAATGAGTTTGCATGGTTATAGGATATTATATCCTTTTACCCTATTAGGTCAGCGCAGCACCCATTTTTATACTTTTATCGCCCATGGGCCTTGTTTGATCCCATTTGGTGTCCGCAGCTGTCCGTGTATACACCTTTTTTCCTGGGTAGCGCAGGAATAACCTATACTTTTGAATCGCGCCAAGATGATGTCAATGTCAGCCATAATGTCTAAGGACAGCAGTGTGTGTAAACTGCTTCCTCCTCTCTATCCCTTCCTCTGCTGCCTGGAAGTCCCTGTCTCCTCCTTAAATAATGCTCCACCCCCACAGTCTTTCTCAAACTGTTCCAACCCCTTCACTTACACTTTCTAGTTTCACCATTTGTTAACCCTTTGTTACCTCCCCTTGCACACTGTCATGCCCGGCCCTGCCCTACTTTCTTCTTTTCTTTCCATTCCGGGCCTCACTATACAGGAAAGGAAGAGGGGCTTTAGGGAGAAGAGGACAACAACGCAGCAAGGTATAGGGTAAGTTATCTTGCCTGTTCCTCTTCCCCTCTATACAGGACAATCAACTAACCCATGGAGTGCGGGGAAAGTGGCACTGCAAAGGTATTTTTTTTTCTAATTCCTGTAGTTAGGCTTTAACCGCTTCCCTACCCGGGCAATTTTTAACTTTTTTGCACACATGTTAAAATCTGCATTTTTTTGCTAGAAAATGACTGGCCCTGGAGAATAAAAATGCAATTTTTTATACCACAAGATGTTTGCGCAGCCATTTATCAAACACAAGTTTTTAGGAAAAATACACATAAACAAACTTTAATGCACACAAACACAATGTTACACATATATTTACAACTGTGCAAACTAAACCCCTGTTTTTAATGCATACTGTTAGACAGGATAATTTGATTGGTTAGCAGGCTGGTCTGTAAGTTGAGCTAGGAACTTTGTTTGGTTTTGTTTGACATGCGTCGCCCTTCCATGTGCTCCTTGCTGCAAAGGCAAGTTATAGGTGAGGGTAGTGGCCATTTGTTTGTACTGTTGAAATATTGGTGAGGGGACGCACTGGACACCTTTTGCTGCCATTGTGCTATGTACTGGGTGTCCAATGCGCTCCAGTGCCTTTAAGGAGGGGTGGACTTCCTCCAGGCTCACCTGCCCTCTGCATATCCATTATAATGCAGTGCTTCCACTGTGGGCACTGATAGGTGGCACTGATGAAGCTGCACTGATGGGCACTGATGAGGTGGTGCTGGTGGGTTCTGATGAGGAGACACTGATGGGCACTTATAGGTGGCACTGATGGGTTCTGATAGGCAGCACTGAAGGGCACTGAGAGGCAGCACTGATAGATGGCCCTAATGGGCACTGATAGGCACTGGTAGGCGGCACTGATAGGGTGCCCCCATAGTATACGTACCTATTTTCAGGCCACTCCTGTCTGGTCCAGTCATGTGATCTAGTTCCCTTGTGTCATCAAGCGGTGGATTCAAGGAAGAGGAGAGAGCGAAGAACAACAAATGAGCCAGAGTATGTCTATGGGTGACATCACCAATTAGGCATTACAAGCTGTTATCAAAGTGCTCTCTCCCTTGCAGCCGACGCTGGCTAACACAGGGGAGATCACATGACCAGATCAGAGTGGCCTAAAAAAGGTAAGTATACAGATCTTTCTTCCACAGGTTAGTTTGTTTGCATGTTTTTGCATGTTATTGCAAAGGTGTGCAAACTAAACCCCTGTTTTTAACGCATTTTGTTAGACAGGATAATTCAGTTAGTTGCAGACTGGTCGGTAAGCTGAGCTGGGAATTTCCTTTAGATTTGTTTGAAGGGCTAAATATAGCCTCTTTGTGTCAAAGATGGATGTGCAATTCTTGGGTGAACTCTGTGTCCAATCAGACACGGGCTATCAAGATGGCCTCCTGGAGTACAAACCTTGTGCCAGAAAGAACCACCAGCAGTAATGTGATCGCTGTGTTTACCTCTGACAGTTACTAGGAAGTGAGTAATGTGCAGATTGCTACCTTACTACTACTGCCATCCATCAAGAGTAAAATAAATGCTCATTGGGTGCAGCAGTGACTGCACAGCATGCCACCTGCCTACATGCACTCAGCTAGGAAACCTTTTGAAAAAGCCACAAGACTGCGGGGGACATTTATTTAGCCAATTAGCAACACAATTAGTCACAAACCAGGTTTTGTCTTCATCAAAGTCTCTGCAACAGGTTTGCTGACCTGTGTGTCTGTATTCCTGGACAGCCATGTGCAATAGTATGAAATGTTCTGAGACAGATTTATTACTCAAGATAAGACAGATTCGCAATCTAAACAGAAGCAGTGGTCCAGGTTTATTCATCACTGTGCAAATTTAGAGCAGCCAAAAGAGTAATTTATGACCCTGTCTTTAACCTTGTAGGAAGTCAGTCTCATAATGCATCTCACTGCTACTGTTAAGAATTGCTTTGCTGTGCAACAGAATTGAAAAACGTCCCTCTGATTTTTTTTGAGTGTACGTGCATTTTTTTTTTCTTACTGCCAATTTCCTAAGTTTTAATATTTGTTCTCTGTGTGGTTCATATTTGCTCTACAAGAGAGTAACTACAGCCATAGCACACAAGGTGACTGGGGCCTATTAGTACAGGGACCTAGTACTGTCTGGTCATATAATGATTAACTTAGGGAGCAATAGCATTTTGGAAATATTTTATGATAAAAATATGTTTATGAAGTCAGATCCGGCCTTGCAAAAAATACACTGATATACTGCAGAGTAAAGGTACCGTGTGCTATTTCGTTTCCTCCTTACTTGGCCAGAAGGCCAATATTCATTACAGAACAGTTATCATGAAATAATTCTCTTTTCATATGGTACCCTCTTGTACAATTGTTCTCAGAGTGTGGCTTTTCGTATCATTTGGTTATTTGGTTGCTTGTGCTCTCATCCAAAGCCATCAAATGTGCACCATGGCAAATACAGAACTACCAAAAGGTTAATATGGCAACTTCCTTGGCACCTTCCTTATAGCAAATGTCACCATCACAGTGCCCGAAAAATGACCTAAAAATGGCTGACCACCAACATTTACCATCCAACCTGACAGAACTGGAGAGGATCTGCAAGGAGGAATGGCAGAGGATCCCCAAATCCAGGTGTGAAAAACTTGTTGCATCTTTCCCAAAAAGACTCATGGCTGTATTAGATCAAAAGGGTGCTTCTACTAAATACTGAGCAAAGGGTCTGAATACTTAGGACCATGTGATATTTCAGTTTTTCTTTTTTAATAAATCTGCAAAAATGTCAACAATTCTGTGTTTTCTGTCAATATGGGGTGCTGTGTGTACATTAATGAGGAAAAAATTAACTTAAATGATTTTAGCAAATGGCTGCAATATAACAAAGAGTGAAACATTTAAGGGGGTCTGAATACTTTCCGTCCCCACTGTATATGTATCAACCACCAATTAGAGCAAAAAAAGAAAAATGGTGGGGAGGGAGTGGCACCATTTTTCTTATGCTCTGATTGATATACAGATGAATAGAGACCCAGTGACGACATAATTGGATCTAAAACAATGTATGAGATGAAAATGGAGTAAATTGTAGAGTTGAATTCTGTTGGGGACATTTATCAAGCAAATTACCAACAGTGCTGCCTATTATTAAGTATATGCAAATATATTCTGTGTATGGCACCCTTGCTCCTAGGATCCTGAGCAGCAAACAGATTTGCAAAGGTCTGAGACAGATTTAACACTAAAGACAAGATACATTTTCACTCCAAACTGGCACAAAGAAGTGATCATGGGCAGATTTGAATCTGTTGCAGTCCCATGTTGGAACAGCTTGTATCCACATAGCAGTATGTGTGAGAACCACCAGCTCTGAGCGAGTCCATCCATACTTACCCACGCGTTCAGCTCTCTGTCGCAGCAATCTCCATGGGATCCCTTGTCAATCTTGCAACCATCAGCCTCTGGGTAGAGGGTGTAGAGAAAGGAGCTTGTGTATAAATAGTGACCGACGCAATTAAATAGTATAAAAATCTCTTTAATTAGCAATAAGCAAAAACAAGAAAAAACAAAAATGGTACACGTTATCTCAATGCATTTCGTCACAAAGGTAACTTTTTCAAAAGATATCTGGAAGGGATCCAAAATTTGTCATCAGCCTTATTTTTGCAGAATTGTTACATTCAACCTTGCTGAGTCCAGCTAGAAGCTAAAAAGTAACATCTGGAAAACACAGATTGCATCAGCTCCAGCTAGGAAGATCTGGTGAAAAGCGTGTAGGCAGGTGCAGTCTACTTTCTCTACCTCAGGTGGTGCTCCTCTGCAGGGGCACCACAACTGGAGAGGAAGTCAAGAGGAAAACAGTTCTTCTATGGTTTCCTTGGTCACTGGGGAAGTGCCCAATTGGATGCTGCAGCCCCATGTGACTCAGTCACAGATGGTAGTGTAGGGAAAGGTACCCTGCTTGTTTGGGACAGTACTAGCAGTAGGGAAAGGTTCCTGATGAGGAGGGAACATGGAGGGTGGCAACTCCTTTGGACAACATCCTGCTTGGGCATGAGATGGTCAGGCCTCATTCAGTTTTCTTTACAGGCACTCTCTTTTCATTGTTGAAAACCATGAGTGCACCCGGTTGGGCAGGTGTCCCTCTGCGTTTGTTGTGACCTGTTGCTGCATTATTTCAGTACAAGTTTACTATAACACCTGACTGAGAATTATTGCTGCCACGCTATGTTGCACTGCACCTACAAGTGGGATTAGAGGGTATGTGTTTTTGAGGCTTTTATTGGGCATACAGTCTTTTATGTAAGGTGCTTGATGTGACAGGTGCCCTTTATTACAATTTCATGTTGCTAAGGCACCCACAAGGAGCTCTTGGGACACAGCTAGCAGCCTATGGCTGTCTAGCGTAGCCTTCTCCAGCTGGGGATGGGGGGGGGCGGGGGGGGCTAGTTTTGGAATAGAAGCCCATGGGGTGCAAGGTTGGTTGAGAGGAGTTACAAGACTCTCTGTAACTCAAGTACTAAGAAGTCATCTCCGCTTTCTATGTAAGCACTAAATGAATGGGTCAAACTGTTTATTAATAGCCCAGTACCTACAGCAAACATTACTCCATAGAGTTTACGAATGCGAGGCAGCATGATCTGTAAATAAAGCCCTGTGCTCAAATCTAAAATAAGATGTTTTTGTAGACTACGCTTATAGGTTTTCTGCAAAATATGTTTGAAAAGAGTTTCTCACTGTCTCTTCAGGCAACTCAAACAAGTTGTGTTTTGAAGATTTTGCTGTGTGCGAGTATGTAGGCTAATTACAGGCACAGTCAGATTTTCACCTGTGTATAAGTAACGGATCATCAAACCTGACATACTGGGCACAGTTCAAAAGAAATCATGGAACACAGACACTACAGAAAATGCATTTCGGGATTTTGCACATTTTTATACGAGATTTCTACCCCAGAGATTAAATGGTCAGTGACCCCTTATCATTTTAGGAGCCCAGATCCTCATGTAATGCTCAACTGTTTTTAAAGAGAATCTATACTGTATTATCAGCAATGCCAAATTTTCACCTAAGTATTAGTGTTATTCTTGAAGCAGAGCAATCATTGGCAATTTACATTCCACTTCATTGTACAAAACTTGTGTCTTTAGTTTGTTCCCTTTCCACCTAAATCGGAGTTCCACCCATTTAAAAGTCAGCAGCTACAAAAAGTGTAGAGTTATTCACTTTAAGGTCATCACAGAGGACAAGGAGACACTCTTTACGCCTAGAGGAAAAGAGATTTAATCTCCAAATACTGTGAAAATGTGGAATAGACTCCTTCCAGAGGTGGTTCTGGTCAGATCAGTAGATTGCTTTAAGAAAGGCCCGGATTCTTTCCTAAATGTACATAATATAACTGGGTACTGACATTTATAGGTAAAGTTGATCCAGGGAAAACCCGATTGCCTCTCGGGGGATCAGGAAGGAATTTTTTCCCCTGCTATAGCAAATTGGATCATGCTTTGCTGGGGTTCTTCACCTTCCTCTGGATCAACTGTGGGTATAGGATTGTGTATATGGGATTGTAGGATATTTTTTATTTTATTTATTTTTATGGTTGAACTAGATTGACTTGAGTCTTTTTTCAACCTGACTAACTATGTAACTATGTAAGAGGTTCTAGCAGTTCAGCTAAAGGTGCTTAGGTAACAGCAGACAAAAGCAGAGATACAGGTTAGAAACAATCTTTCGAGCAGCCTTTGGTCCCTTTCTCCTATAAACTTTTTTTTGGAATCTGAACTGCCACACAACACTGATATTTTGTTTTGGCTCGGATCTAAATGTAGCGTAATATAACATTTTGCAGACCACAGTTGTTTTTTGTGGACACATTATCAAGTATGCTGTTGAGACAGGCATAACTTCTTTTACACATCTTTGGTTTTTAGGCATCAGGAACCAAGATTTAACACAGAAGCTTTTAATCAAGGGCATCCATACTCCTTGGGGATACCTGATCTCTGAAGAGCTTTAAAAAATGTTTTGCTAGGCTAGAATTTAAATAGGACAGTTAACGATATGTACTGAGTCCGCTAACCAATCAGCACTCAACACTGATGTCTTCTCACTTCCTATTATGCCGTGTACACACGAGCGGACTTTACGGCAGACTTGGTCCGTCGGACCGGACTCCGTTGGATAATTTGATCGTGTGTGGGCTCCAGCAGACTTTTTTTTTCCCCAAAAGTTCGACGGACCTAGAAATTAAACATGTTTCAAATCTTTCCGACGGACTCGAGTCCGGTCGAAAAGTCCACTCGTCTGTATGCTAGTCCGACGGACAAAAGCCGATGCTAGGGCAGCTAGTGGCTACTGGCTGTGAACTTCCTTATTTTAGTCCGATTATACGTCATCATGTATGAATTCGTCGGACTTTGGTTGATCGTGTGTAGGCAAGTCCGTTCATTTGAAAGTCCGTCGTAAAGTCCGTCGAAAAGTCCACCAGACCTAGTCCATCGAAAAGTCCGCCCGTGTGTACATGGCATTATAGACAGATAAAGTGGGAGTAAGTGGAAGGAAGACCGGGTGAAGATGGAAGCTCTGTCAGTGGTGACTGTAATTAATGAGAGGCGGTTTTCAGGCGCTTAGCGGAGGCTATTTCCAGCATTAAAGCACCTGAAAACCGCACCAGTGTGAAAGGGGTGTTAAAGTTGTAGTTAGCTTGAGTTTTTGTCAGTGGCTGTTTTTATATACTGTAAATATGATAAGAATCCTTATATTCTCTCGTTCAACTGTTCTGTCCTTATCTATCCCAATGTAAAGTAAAACTTTGCAAAAAGTTGTATTAGCACCTATTAGGACTGGTGATGATGATAGTTGTGGCAGTCTTATGGGGCGTTCAACTCACCATGGTCAGATGCAGGCCCACCTTAAAGTGTTACTAAACCCAGGACCCTACATTCACTATATCCGGTCTCCCCCAGTACACAGAACATGGAAATGCAATTTTTTTCTGTAAATATAAACTGCTAAATAACTTTATAGTTTATATCAATATATAGCAGACTTCTATCAGTGTCTGGTTAAAGCTTGTAGGAGGAGTTTTCATTCTCATCTGACTGTCCTATGAGGCTGCGTGGACCCTGACATTCTGTCTGGACAGTGCTGATTGTGTGATCACCACAGGTCCAATCTCAAAAAGAAACTCTAACAATACACACCAAACTGAGCATGTGCAGAGTGCCTCCTAGGGCTCTGTTCTATCAGCAGATGGATTGGGGACAGTAAAAGAAGGGGGTGGTCAGAGAAGACAGGATCAAACAGCCTTTATACACAGTGTGGAGTATTAACCCCTTAGGTTCCACAGTGAATACAAGCATGCTTTACTGCATATACAGACTGATTTCACTACGGTTTAGTAACACTTTAGCTCTATTTCCTACAACTCCCTGGGTTTCCGGAGACACCCGGAGAAGAAAAGTGGCTCTGTTCCCCTCCCTGAGCAGTTGAAAGAAGCTACACCTAATGAGACAGAGGAAGCCAGTAAGGTGATCTGCACTGTAATAGGGCGTACACATGGTCGGACTTTGTTCGGACATTCCGACAACAAAATCCTAGGATTTTTTCCGACGAAAGTTGGCTCAAACTTTCTGTCTTGCATACACACGGTCACACAAAGTTGTCGGAAAATCCGATCGTTTTAAACGCGGTGACGTAAAACATGTACGTCGGGACTATAAACGGGGGCAGTGGCCAATAGCTTTCATCTCTTTATTTATTCTGAGCATGCGTGGCACTTTGTCCGTCGGATTTGTGTACACACGATTGGAATTTCCTACAACGGATTTTGTTGTCGGAAAATTTTATCTCCTGCTCTCAAACTTTGTGTGTCGGAAAATCTGATCGAAAATGTCCGATGGAGCCCACACACGGTCGGAATTTCCGACAACGCGCTCCGATCGGACATTTTCCATTGGAAAATCCGACCGTGTTTACGGGGCATAAGGCAGGAGCCTAATAGCATGTTGCTTTTTCAAAGACCCAATTACTACTTTGCAGACCCCCTGAATTCCTCAAGAGTACTCCAGTTCAAAGGGAGAGTGGCCCCATGTCCTTGGATCCCTCTAGATGTTTGCTTGTGTTACCAGAGCTACCCTGAACTGCACTAAGAGGTAACTAACACTCAGTAGTAATTCTCAACTAGACTCTCTGTTGCTGTAGAGCATGGGTTTCCAAACTTTCTGAATAAAGGGCCAGTTTAATTGACCATTAGTTTTTATTGGGGCAAGATTGTAGCCAGAGGGTATACAAAATGCCCTGGCATAACTGGGAGTTGACAACGCCTCAGGCTTTGTGGCCAGTGGGATTAAAAAAATACACAATGCTTGAGGTCAGCAGGAGGAAAAATAGCACCCTATCATTGGTATAAGTGGGAGGAATATTGCCTCATCATTGGTGTTATTGGGAGGAAATATGCCCCAATGTTGGTGTCAGTGGGAGGAATTATGCCCTATCATTGGTGTCAGTGGAAGGAAGGGTGCTGCATTGTTGGTGCCAGGGGGACGAATAGTGACTTTAAAATAATAGTCCCCCAACGACAGGATAAAAGAAAGCAAAGGGCCACATCGGGCCTGCAGGCAGAAGTCTGGAGACTACTATAGAGTCTTACAGAGACTATGCTATGCAGTCACATGTTACCCTGGTTGAGCTTCAGAGACATTACTGTGAAGAGTACATTGTGCAGCTTTCCTAATCTGTTTTGTATTTTTCTGCAATGTTTGCATGCTCCTGTTATGCTAATTGACTTTGCACCTGCTTAGAAAACTTCAACAATTACAGTTACTTCCTGTTTTTTTCAGACAATTCAGACAATTCCCCATTCTGTTCAAAAGTTATGTGGATGTAATAGGCAATCCATTTAGAAACATAGAAAAGTGATGGCATAAAAATGACTGAGTAGTACATCGAGTCTGCTCGTTTTTCTTTTGCACATTTTTTTCGTTAACTTTTTTGCCTGAGTATAGATCTAGGTTTGTCCCAAGCATGTTTGAAGCCATTTACTGTTGACTGGCTCACTACTACCCTTTCAGCAAAATAATACATTCTAAGATTAGTTTTGAACTTTCCGCCAGTTAGTTTGAGGTCTTGTCCCCACGTTCTTAATTTTGGTTTTATATTGAAAAACTACCCTCCTGAACCTCATTCACCCTCTTGATGTATTTAAAGGTTTCAGTCATGTCTCCCTATTCCCTTCTTTCCTCCAGATTGTACATATTAAGGTACTGAAGTCACTTTCGATATGTTTTATCCCAGAGACCTTTCTCCATTTTTGTTACCTGTCTCTGAACTCCTTCTATCTTATCAATATCTTTTTGTAAGTGGTGTCTCCAGAACTGGACACAGTATTCTGAATGAGGTCTCACTAAAGACCTATGTTGGGGAATCAGGACCTCCTTCCTCCTGCTGGTGATCACTCTAGTGACCTAGAATTCTACTTGCTCTACCCACTGCCTGGTCACACTATTTGTTCATCTTGCAATCATCTGAAATAAGTATCCACAATACTTTTTCCTCTATAGTGCTGGCTAACACTGTACCCACAATGTTGTACTCTGTCAATGAATTCATTTTCCCTAGGTGCATTATTTTACATTTAAAAATATTGTAACATTGAACATGATTTGGCATTGCTTGAGGATTGGTTAAAGCAGTGTAAACTGTAGTTCAGACACCTCCAGGGATATCAACCCTATTACACACCTTTGTATAATCAGCAAAAACACATACCTTGCCAAACAAACCTTTACTTATATCACTTATATATAGAATAAATACAACAGGACCTAGTACAGAGCCTTGTGGTACACCACTAGTGACTGGTCTCTGTTCCGAGTGAACCCCATTTACAACCACACTCTGGTATCTATCCTTTAGCCAACTGCATATCCACTGAACCACCCAAAGGTTAAGTCCTAGCTTGTATAACTTTTGTATTAGATCAATTCCACACGTGGAACTGTATCAAATTGTTAAGCGTTTGTGTCAGGGAATGCCTGAACGATTAATTAATTTGAGTAATTTTTAAACCAAGCAGAATTCTTTAAGAACACAACAAGATCAATGTGAATGCGGACTGGATCAGTGATAATAATTTAATATTTATTCAATAAGTCAAATAGTCTCTATAAATGTTTTGATCAATAGGTGGACATAGACACTACAATTTTGCAGAAAAATTACAAAATGGTCCATGCCCATTGTTGATATATAGATATATCTATATCTATATATATAATATATATATAGATATAGATATATCTATATATATATTATATTACCAAAAGTATTGGGACGTGAACATTAATTGCATCCCAGTCTTAGCCAATAGGGTTCAATATTGAGTTGGCCCACCCTTTGCAGCTATAACAGCTTCAACTCTTCTGGGAAGGCTGTCCACAAGGTTTAGGAGTGTGCCTATGGGAATGTTTGACTATTCTTCCAGAAGCGCATTTGTGAGGTCAGGCACTGATGTGGATGAGAAGGCCTGGCTTGCAGTCTCTGCTCTAATTGGCTCCTTAGTTGTAGTGAAGGGAACGCTTAAGGCGTCAGCATACCAAGACATTTTGAACAATTTCATGCTCCTAACTTTGTGGGAACAGTTTTGGGATGGTCCCTTCCTGTTCCAACATGACTGTGCACCAGTGCCCAAACTCGCTCATCCATGTCTTTATGGACCTTGTTTGTGCACTGGTGCGCAGTCCTGTTCCAAGGGTGGAGGAACTTGACTGGCTTGCAGTCCCATAGACATACTCCTAAAACTTGTGAAGAGCCTAACCAGAAGAGTTGAAGCTGTTATAGCTGCAAAGAGTGGGCCAACCCAATATTGAACCCTATGGTCTATAACTGGGATGCCATTAAAGTTCATATGCGTGTAAAGGCAGATGACTCAATACTTTTGGTAATATAGTGTGTGTGTGTGTGTGTGTGTGTGTGTGTGTATATATAAATACAGTATCTCACAAAAGTAAGTACACCCCTCACATTTTTGTAAATATTTTATTATATCTTTTTATGTAACAACACTGAAGAAATTACACTTTGCTACAATGTAAAGTAGTGAGTTTACAGTGTAAATTTGCTGTCCCCTCAAAATAACTCAACACACAGCCATTAATGTCTAAACCGCTGGCAACAAAAGTGAGTACACCCCTACGTGAAAATGTCCCAAATTGGGCCAAAAGTGTCAATATTATGAGTGGCCACCATTATTTTCCAGCATTGCCTTAACCCTCTTGGGCATGGAGTTCACCAGAGCTTCACAGATTGCCACTGGAGTCCTCTTCCACTCCTCCATGACAATATCACGGAGCTGGTGGATGTTAGAGACCTTGTGCTCCTCCGCCTTCCATTTGAGGATGCCCCACAGATGCTCAATGAGGTTTAGGTCTTGAGACATGCTTGGCCAGTCCATCACCTTTACCCTCAGCTTCTTTAGCAAGGTAGTGGTCGTCTTGGAGGTGTGTTTGGGGTTGTTATCATGTTGGAATACTGCCCTTCAGCCCAGTCTCCGAAGGGAGGGCATCATGCTCTGCTTCAGTATGTCACAGTACATGTTGGCATTCATGGTTCCCTCAATGAACTGTAGCTCCCCAGTGCCGGCAGCACTCATGCAGATCAGACCCTGACACTCCCACCACCATGCTTGACTGTAGGCAAGACACACTTGTCTTTTTACACTTCTTCTGGTTGCCACCACACACGCTTGACACCATCTAAACCAAATAAGTTTATCTTGGTCTTATCAGACCACAGGACATGGTTCCAGTAATCCATGTCCTTAGTCTGCTTGTCTTCAGCAAACTGTTTGCAGGCTTTCTTGTGCATCATCTTTAGAAGAGGCTTATTTTTGGGAGGACAACCATGCAGACCAATTTAATGCAGTGTGTAGCATATGGTCTGAGCACTGACAGGCTGACCCCCCACCCCTTCAACCTCTGCAGCAATGCTGGCAGCACTCATACATCTATTTCCCAAAGACAACCTCTGGATATGGCGCTGAGCATGTGCACTCTTGGTCGACCATGGCGAGGCCTGTTTTGAGTGGAGCCTGTCCTGTTAAACTGCTGTATTGTCTTGGCCACCATGCTGCAGCTCAGTTTCAGGGTCATGGCAATCTTCTTATAGAATAGGCCATCTTTTAGTAGAGCAACAATTTTTTTTTTAGCTCCTCAGAGAGTTCTTTGCCATGAGGTGCCATGTTGAACTTCCAGTGACTAGTATGAGAGAGTGAGAGCGATAACACCAAATTTAACACACCTGCTCCCCATTCACACCTGATACCTTGTAGCACTAACGAGTCACATGACACCGGGGAGGGAAAATGGCTAATTAGGCCCAATTTGGACATTTTCACTTAGGGGTGTACTCACTTTTGTTACCAGCGGTTTAGACCTTAATGGCTGTGTGTTGAGTTATTTTGAGGGGACAGCAAATTTACACTGTTATACAAGCTGTACACTCACTACTTTACATTGTAGCAAAGTGTCATTTCTTCAGTGTTGTCACATGAAAAGATATAATAAAATCTTTACAAAAAATGTGAGGGGTATACTCACTTTTGTGATATACTGTATGTTTACAATCTTTGTATCTGTCTCTAGCTCCCAGACCCAAAAGTAGTCTGCTCTGCCCTTCTCCTGTGCAGTCTTTGAGGAAAAGAAGGCTTTTTGCAGGGAAGCTCAACAGAACAATTTGAAAAAAGTTGAGGATGGCAGATCCTTCTATAGAGACACCAGGGTTGAAGGAAAAATAAATACTTTATTGAAAACAATGTAGCAAAAAGTAACATTAACCACTTGCCGACCAGGCGCCGTCATTATGCTGCGGCAGGTCGGCATGATCCCGCGAACCGTCGTAGCTGTACGTCGGCTCCTTTAAGCGGGATAGCAGGCGCATGCACGCCACCAGGGGGTGCTGATGCTCATGGCCGGCGGTCATTGCGATCGTGGACACGAGAGGCAGAACAGGAACGTGTGTGTGTAAGCACACAAATCCCTGTTTTTTGAGGAGAGGAGAGGCAGATCGCTAATAGCTAGGAACCATGATCTGTCATCTCCTATAGTCAGTCCCCTTCCCCCACAGTTAGAACACACAGTCAGTGAACACAGTTAACCCCTTGATCGCTCCCTAGTGTTAACCCCTTCCCTGCCAGTGACATTTATACAGTAATCAGTGCATTTTTATAGCTGTATAATTGCCAATGGTTTCAAAAATGTGTCAAAAGTGTCCAATGTGTCCGACATTATGTCGCAGTCCTGATAAAAATCACAGATCACCTCCATTACTAGTAAAAAAAATAATAATAAAAATGCCATAAATCTATCCCCTATTTTGTAGACGCTATAACTATTGCGCAAACCAATCAATATACGCTTATTGTGATTTATATGACCAAAAATATGTGGAAGAATACATATCGGCCTAAACTGAGGAAAAAATTAGCCTTTTTAAAAAAAATCGGGGATATTTATTATAGCAAAAAGCACAAAATATTGTGTTTTTTTCAAAATTGTCGCTCTTTTTTTGTTTATAGCGCAAAAAATAAAAATTGCAAAGATGATCAAACACCACCAAAAGAAAGCTCTATTTGTGGGAAAAAAAGGACGTCAATTTTTTTTGGGTACATCGCTGCACGACCGCGCAATTGTCATTTAAAGCGACGCAGTGCCGAATCGCAAAAAATAGCCTGGTCATTGAGCAGCCAAATCTTCCGGGGCTGAAGTGGTTAAGATAAAAATACCACACTACCACCAGAGCAAAAGATAAGAACTTTACCAAACAGACCACATTGGCTTAGACAGCCCCTGATCTCAGACTGCAGGGCACAAACCAAATAATTTAGAAAGCAATGTCATCACGTAGACTAGAAATCTGCATACAAATGGGACAGCATCCCAGCTTCCAAAAAAGTACCACGAAAAACAAATGGCAAACAAGTATTGCACTGAACTAAACCAGACATCACACAAGATTTACTTAACGTGTCACTAAACTCACATCTTAAAAAACTATCAACAAATAGTGTATTACATGCTATTCATACTCACTCAGTCACAATGAGATTCATTTCCTGTATACTGCAAAAAAACTGGTTGATCCTGCTGCTCTCTATCACCACCTTCTGTCCAGGTTCCCAATTTAGCTAGGGATTTTGCAGCTGTAGTGGCAACTCTGCACATGCTCAGTTTTCAGTGAGTTTCTATGATGAGCATTTCCTCCCTATCACATCTGAGCAGCCCATGTGATTATAGACTCACACATGTGTGTGTATACACAGTGGTAAATGACAGCCCACTCCCTCCCTCCTCCATGTCCACGAACCAGCTAAACACAATGTGGGCAGGATATTGAGGATATTACATGTGGATTAATGGTGGCTTCACCTCCCTCTTATTCTAAGACACAGGCTAGAGGGAGGTGACTCTGATTGGCTTTAAATCCTCCCACACCATGTTATTGTGAAAAAAAAATAAAGATAAAAAAGATTCGGCCCACCCCTTTGCAGTTATAACAGCTTTAACTCTTCTGTGAAGGCTGTCCACTAGGTTTAGGAGTGTGTCTATGGGAATGTTTGACCATTCTTTCGGAAGCGCATTTGTGAGGTCAGGCACTAATATTGGACAAGAAGGCAGGCCAGTCAAGTCCCTTCACCCCAAACTCGCTCATCCATGTCTTTATGGACCTTGCTTTGTGCTCTGGTGCGCAGCCATGTTGGAACAGAAAGGTGCCATCCCCTAACTGTTCCCACAAAGTTGGGAGCATGAAATTGTCCAAAATGTCTTGGTATGCTGACACCTTCAGAGTTCCCTTTACTGGAACTAAGGGACCACGGCCAACCTCTGAAAAACAACCCCACACCATAATCCCCCCTCCGCTTCAGGAAGAATGGTCAAACATTCCTATAGACACACTCCTAAACCTTGTGGACAGCCTTCCCAGAAGAGTTGAAGCTGTTATAGCTGCACAGGGTGGGCCAACTCAATATTGAACCCTACGGACTAAGACTGGGATTCAATTAAAGTTAATGTGCGTGTAAAGACAGGCATCCCAATACTTTTGGTAATATAGTGTATATATTTTTTTTATTTCCTTGATTGGGTACTCCTTCTAATTGTCTGCCCTGTTGACCATTATGATCAGGCCAGAAAATTGTGTTGTATTTGGGCCCAAGACCAGTTGTCTTCTAAACCCATGGCAGGATGAAGAAAGAGGCCTTGTTTCTTTACAAAGAAATGAAGAGCACGAAACTTGCAGTTTCTCAAAGTTGGTGTTTGTATTTGTATTACTCTGTTCTAGACAGGTTAGACATATTTAATGGTGAAACGGTTTCTATTCTGTTAGTCAAAGGAAGAAAAGCCTGTGTTAACAAATTCCCTTTCATCATTTATCAGGTTTGACTTAAATGAGTATTTTGCAGCTTCTTAGCATTAGTTAGCATTTTTATTTTTTTTAAAAAAGAGCTCAATTTGAGCCCTCAAATAAATACTGCGCTCAGTGCTAGTCAGTTTAATGACAGCTCTTTCATATGCTATCTTCTTATCCTGAACTTTCATTGCGCTAATGAATAAAGCCATTACTTTAACGCACTAAAATGTTTGCTGTTCTTTAGCAAACTGTGTTTCATAAGAGAAGCTCGACTGTTGGAAGTCCCGAACATTGAGTGTATCCATGCGCAACAATACGTAACTGCTAGGTAATTTGTGTTAAGCAAATGAGGTGGTAATTATCTTCACATATATAGTATATATACTTATAATATACAGTCTTAAGTGGGGTTCGGACTGGTTGCGCCCAGCTTTATTGTGATTGCAACATCTGAAAGCACGATCATCAGTTCTAGCATTAAAGTATAACTAAAGGCAAAACTTTTTTTTTAGTTTTGGGTAGAGTGGAGCGGGATTAGAACCCCTGTCAGTTTTTATTGCTGTCTGTGCTCTCATTAGGGATATTCACTCTCTATATTTATCCCATTTACAATTATCATTGAAAGTGAAAGTAAAAGAAAATCGCAAATTTTTGTCTAGGGCAGTGGTCTCCAAGCTGCGGCCTGGGGACCAGACGCATTCCTTTGCTTGTTTTTATCTGTCCCTCGGGGTGCTATTTTATTCACTGACACCAATGAAGGGCACAATTCCTCCCAATGACACCAATGATAGGACACAGTTCCTCCCAATGACACCAATGTTGGGGCACAATTTCTCCCAATGACACCGATAATGGGGTCCAATGACACCAATGATGGGGCACAATTCCTCCCAATGACACCAATGATGGGGCATAATTCCTCCCAATGATACCAATGATGGGGCACAATTCTTCCCAATGACACCAATGATGGGGGATTGTTTACTCCCATGGATGCTGGGACATTTCGTATTCCCGATGGTCACAGTCTGGCCCCCCAAAGTCTGAAGGACAGTAAACCGGCCCTTTGTTCTCCAATCACCTAGACCAGTGGTCTCCAAACTTTCTAAACAGAGATATGCTTACCCAATCCTCTGATTCTCCCTGCACAGGGCCGGTCCCTGTGGCGCCTGTCCCCCCCCCGCAGTCTAGCAGTCTTTTGTGGTGGACCATTCCTGATGTTATCGCACCCATAGACCTGCTCTAGACATGAGGACATCAGGAACAGTCCACGGATGGATCGTGGGGGAGCGTCATTTGCTGGTGGAGTGGAGAATTGGGTGAGTGTACAGCTTTCTCCTCTCCCTTGGACAAAATGAGAAGTTGACCTGTGCAGTGCGAACACAGCCCCACTGCATGGGAAAACTTAATGCCTTAAACTTTACACCCCAAGGTCAACTCTTTTATTCCCCATAGGACGCAGTACATCTAGCACTTTGTTCAATTCTCCTAAGTGTCCTGTAACAATAACTGCAATGCCAGACAGTGTCCCCCCCCCCCCTAACACACACTTGGCGCACGACTGTCTGACACTAGAGCTAGCTACTTTGAAAGTGAGGGCCTGTCTCCAGCTCCTAGCACTTGCCCTAGGAAAATACCCTAAAGAGGAATAGAGAGGCATGTGAGACATACTGTACCAGCCTCCCATTCCTCTGCATTCTTCTGGCCAGTGCTTGCCTAGGGCAAGTGCTGGGAGCTGGAGACAGGCACTGGCTACCAAAGAGGCCATCTCCTTGCTAGCTGCAGTGTCAGGCAGCCATGCTCCAAGGAGGGGTGCCCTGTTTGTCCCATCCTTCTAGGTGCCCTGTAAGTTTAGCTGCAATGTTAAAGCACTACATTGGGAACTGATTGATATAAAACAATTGTCATAATTCTCCTTAAAGAGTACCCAGTGATCTTGCCATGAAGGTCTTTGCTCAGGTACCTCTTGATTTTGGGTGAAAACTTGTGTTCTCGTGAATTCATTTTCTCACACATGCCCCTGGTGAGACTATAAGCACCGATCCTGTTTATCATGATTTTCAGTTGCCACCATCAGGAATTTGGTCCAGGCCAATTAGGGGCAGCCATCACTGGAGCTAATGCATGTAGACAGGAAGTGGCTGAAAGAGGCTGGAAAATGTAAAAAAAGATTTTTTTAAAAGTATTTTATCAAAAAATGTAAATTGATAAAGATACACAGGGCTTTAAAAACTCAAAATCACCAAGTTAAGGCTTAGATCTACTTTCAAGCATATTGAGTACACCAATTTGTATGATATGTGAAGATTCTCTGTGGACCATTTATAAGATTTCTATATTAGTAAATGTTGTTTATATGGTTCTAGTTTTACTCTGCATGATCAAAAGACGTGACTGTTGCGTTATCTTAGCAGTTAGGTCTGTTTTAAAGCAATTTTATGTATCGCCACTCTTGAATCTTTTTGCCAGCTCATTAAGAAAATTTCTTATTAGTTTGGACTGTCCCCGGGTGAAGACAAGTTTTCAGAAGTTTCACTGCTAGACGTGTTGTTTAAAAGGAACACCAAGATAACAAAAGTCTTCATCGAAACACAACTGAAATTTCTAAGGCTTGTTTTTAAGGCTTGCCTTGTTGTACTATATATAGCTGGTCTGTTTAGGGAGATATGATTCTCGCCATCTTCAACATGTGCTGATATCCTTCCCGGTGGCTCTGTTTGGGAGAGTGGGTGAGCTATATCTGTATACATTGGGGTAGCATTTATTGGATTCCCTGGACGTATTTGTGTATTACATGCTCAGGAATTATGTAAATGTATAGGTACTTTATAGTTAAATCCTTCTATATATTTTTCCTCCCCCTTTTTAGCATCCAAGTTCAAGGACTATATACCTCTTCCTCTCCTTTTCGTAAGTGTTTGTGAATATCTGGAGTTCAAGAACCCCCAATACTTTTCCCCTTTACCCACCTTCCTCCACCCCCCTTTTTTTCCTCCCCCTCCTCCCTCCCTCCTTACCTACGCATTTTTTCTCTTTTCTTTTTCCCTCCCCTGTTCCCTTCCATTAAGGATATCCCTTATACAATTTAAACCTATAGTTATGTTTCTAGGTATACATGTATACATATTAATAATTTTCCTGGGGTGTGCAAAAATCAAACGTTGTTTTTTCCTCCTTGGCACAGTGGTCTTCACCACTAGCCATTCCCCTACAGACCTCTTTGAAGGTGATCAATTTTGTCCCATATATGTATGTTGCTATTTTTCTTTTTCTCTATCCTCCTTTAACTCCAAAATTGCTATTTAATAAATTGTGCTTTGTTCATGTATTTCTTCATTCACTTTGTTATATATATTTTTTATTTTGTACAAAATACTACAATAACAAGAATTATATATATATATATATATATATATATATATATATATATATATATATATATATATATAGTTACAGCACTGCTACATCCTGAAATGTCCTGATGAAGTGGGGTTTCCTGTGAAACGCGTTGACCCTTATAGGTTGATCTCAAGACCAATAATACTGCAACATCGGGTGGCTGACTTGGATGTTTGGTTTTAAGATGTGTTTTAATACATATGTTTTTTAGGTGTCAAAATAGAGTAATATATTTTATTTAATTCCAGCTCGTCTACATTACACCTTTGGAGGTATATTCAAAGTTCCATGTTCAATACATTTCTGTTTTTGCTTATTAGGGCTTGTTTATAGTGGATTGTTTTCAGGGGGCGTTCGACAGACAGTTAGTAAGCATTATGTCCTTTCCTCACCACCTGGTTTACCCCTAAAACTCTGCAACTGCATGCATTGCAGTTAAATGGGTTGTGTGCAGCGGATCGGTCAGCTGCCTTTGCAGTTTAGGGGGAGCAGTTGGGTGGCAGTAAAATGCCTCTCAACTGCGTGTTTTTACCACCTGCCAACTGCAAGTATAAACAGAGTCTTATAGTCTTCTATATCTAGCAACACAAAAAACAGTGATTTCAAATATCTTAGCAATTCTACAGTATGCATATTTAAAGCCAATGGCAGGGATACCGATTGGCTCCAAACGCCAGAACTCCCCATTAACTGCAAGTGAACCCTGGTGCCGGCCAAGGGAGCCCATATCCAACCAAAAAAAGGTACACTGAGTTCCCGTCTGAGAACTGCCCCCCTCCCTTTTTGGTTCAATAGAGTTTTTCAGCTTTGAATGAGGCACATGGCGCTTCTCAAACTTTGACAGTGTTATGCTAGAATGCCCCAATATGCCGTTTTGGGGTCTATGCTAAATTCACACTGCAGCAGTCTCTGAAAAGAGATCAGTGGTGGGTTACTTTTCAAAGGGTAGATAGTCAGCAGCTTCCAGGAGTTCCGGAGGCAACCCTATGGCCTCCTGAATGCCTTTTTTTTTGCTTGATTTTCTAATGTTAAATAATGATTTTGAATGGAACAAATGCGCCCAGCATTTGGCTCCTGGCTGCGGTGCAAACTTTGGCCAAGTTTGATAGGCGGCAGTGCCTATCCACTCAACAAGCTATGTGAAATTTGATGCTGTCATCATGCAAAGCTTGTGTGTAATCCCTTTGGCTACCTGTTCTTACTGCTCTGTGCCCACTTATGTGAAAGAGGCCATAGTTTCCTTGTGAACACATAACTGCCATATCTATAAAGCCAATAAAGTATTTAATGAAAGCACAGTTGAAGTAACAGAATCTGATAGACATAGTACCAAAAAACTTCATTTTTTTAAGTCCACTCCACTTAAGTCCTCCTCCACTTACGGCGGGTAAGCAATGTGTCTAAATATGACTGTCCAAAAAGAACCAGTGTTAGACTCAGCCCAGTATTCCACATAGCCCAGCGCTTACATTGATCAACAGTCAGTAAGGCCTCATGCCTCATTTATTGTAGCCACTGGAGTAAATGTATGTGTGTAGCGCTACCCTTGTGGAAGCCGCTGTGATTTAACAGTTCTTCCCCAGAGTTAGTGCAGAGGCTGCCAGGCACATAGCAACAGTTCACTCACTCTGGCTCAATAATCAGTTTAGGGGATGTCCTTTAGGATTTTTATTGCTGAAGAACTTGGAATAGGTCGTAGGGGGATAAGGGAGACTCCAGATTCTCTGATTCTTTGCTGAAGGACACTCCAGCTTGCTAAGTCCCTATGCAGGAACAGGTAAAAATGGCAGAGACTGAGTCCCCTTCTTGAAAGCTATCTCTGGTCCCAGGTCAGTACTCACAATGCCACAGGATCACTGGATGCCTCCCTCCAGTATCCACCAGATACTCTTCAGTGTGCTCTCCAGACCAGACCCCGAAATAGGGAATCCCCTGACTAGCTCCAAAGAAGTGTAGCACCCCCAGTGTACAGTGTAGGAAAATTACGTTGGGCTCCTCTGCAGGCAGTGGAGCCGGGATTAATTTGTTTAGAGTTAGTTGGCAAAGCACCAAGGACTGAGTCTCTGTTGCCTCCCCCTGGCTTCTGGAACTGCTGGAGGGTTATAGAACGTAGAGAGCAGAAGAGCAGAGATCAGGCCTGAATATTTTTTGGAGTCTTCTCCAATCCCTGGGTGGGGATGGCTCAGAAGGTGGAGTCCAGTGTCCAGTTACCTGCAGGGGCTCTACACCTGGGCAGAAGGAAGGAGCCAGAGAGAGAGAGAAGTCAAAAGCAGCAGAAGCCTCACAACCTTTCAGCCTCAGCTAGGCTTAGTTGAAGCCATCGGACCTGTTCAGCAGGAGGCCTGTTCAGCAGTCACATAAGCTTCACATTACATGAGTAACTTTAACCACTATACCACAGAGCAGTGTCAGCCGGTGCACGATATTTTGGAGGGGGAGTGCGGCAAACCACTGGCAACCATCCACCCTCCCTGCATGAGACGGATGGGTAGCGGCGATCAGCCCCCCCAGGTCAGAAATGGATGAATAACCTTAGGAGGTAGATGACGAGTCCTGGCCGGGATGACACTCTGATCTCCCCTTCACTGTCCGTGCTGAGGTGTGCTGGATGTGGCTGTGGGTGAGTCGTCCCTAGAGACCTCGCTCTAGGGCCATTGCTTCTCCTCCCAGCCGAGATTAGGGGCCAGACACATGGGTTAAGGGGGCCGTGCCCCTGCGCCCCTTATGGATGAGCCGCCACTGCCCCAGAGCCTGATAGAGGAGACAAAGCCAGGTGCAATACCCAGCTTGTTTACTGCTGAGGGACAGCTTAGAGTCACTTAAAGCCAATACAGCTATCCTACACCTCATGCTTGGAGAATTTAAAGAGCAGCCAGGTGCACCAGCATTTTCTTCAGAGAGAGAGAGAGCATCTGCAATCAGTTTTGGAATATTGTTCGCTGTCAGTCCCGAGATCCATTTATCCCATGGGATAATAGCATTGTGGTTTTTAGCAGCCAGAAAGTTAGCAACTCCTCAGTTGCACTTAGGTTACCATTCTAGGCATCCCATACTTTCCCATCCCTATCCAAGTTCATCCCTGAATAAACACCCCCCCCCCAAAAAAAGCACCCTGGACTAGTTCTACTACTACTCAGAGAATGCAGGAAAATTCCTGTTGCCTGGCTGTGCACGTGAGGGGGACCCATAAATCCAGCAGCCCTTACATGGGTAGCGCTACATAGGGATCCTGGGGAATAGGTCCTCCAGCTCTGCCACAGCTGGGACCTCAGTGAAAGCAGCAGGTGGGGGTGGATTCCCTCCAACAAGAGGAAGAGGAAGCGCCCTGTTGCTCCAAATCCCAAACTATTTATATGCCTCTCCAACCACCTTCTCGACACACCTCCCCAGGGATTAGCTGGAGCACAATAACTATCCAGGCTGTGATCTGCCTTGCTTAGCCTAATATATGAATAGAAGCCTCTGGAAGGCAGGGGAGAGCAATCAAACCCACAGTCTGTGGGACCTAGAGCAGCCAAAAAAAAACAACAACTGCTCCACTGGGTACAGATGAGCCAAAAAGAACTCAATTTGCCTAACAGCGTAGCAGCCTAACTTGGAGGGTGCTACATGTGCATATGGACATGTTTATGCGCATACAATTGTAAATTATGCTCAAAAGCTCCTCTCCTAATGCAGCTTTTGGGGAATTTTTTATGCTTCTAAACACTGGTCTTAAAATACGGATCTAAAAGTCTAATGTACTTGGCCACTTTGGCTAACACTGAACTTTGCGTTTAAAGACATTAAAAAAAAATGCCGGCTGCCTGTAAAATCTACATTTTTTTACCGGCATGCATGAGGCCTGAATGTTCTGCTTCCCCTTAATAAACCCCAATATTGTTCTGATGTATTTCCACTTGCAAATGTAACAAGTGTATCTAGTATGATCAAAGAAAGGGCAGCACTTATTACATAACTACCAGGCTCCTACCATGGCACAAAATGTCACCTTCCTCTCCCATTCATACCTACTCTTGCAAAACATTTACAGTTTTCCACCCTGCATTTTAGGAGGATGCATCGTGCACACATTGACATTTGATAAAAAGGGATTTGAAACCAGAGACAATCAAATCCCTTTCAAGACTCAGGTCGTAAAAATGAAATTTGCGAAATATCACAAGTGTCAGATTTAAGGCCTCAAATCCCCATATATCAGTGGCAAGAGGGATGAATGCTTAATCACGTCATAGAAAACAGCGGGGTGCAAGATAACTTCCTCATGAATGCTAATATTTAAAGATACAAGTGCCTAATAAGTGCCTACTGAATAGTTATTCTTTGATATACCCAAGATATAACCATTATATGGCATAATACACCCCTAGAGTGTATTTGAAGCCATAAGGCATTTCATGGCCAAGTAAAAGCAAGAGACTGCAGACAGAATCATTTTATACAGGCTGATAAGTTGATCTGTCAAATCCTTGGAAAGTTACAATGTGTAGCTAGGCGCCCTCCTGCCCTGCTCATCTCTGCCCCCCATGTGCTGTTGGTAGTGTGAGAGCGGGTCCATGCAGATTCTTTCCCCCACTCATCCCCTCCAGCCTGGTTGCTGACTGCAGTGGGGTTGGAGTGGCTCTGTATGTGCGTAACCTGCTCGGCCCCGCCAGTCCAATGTAAACACAGAGTGGCTGTGCAGCTCTAGACTCTGCACCTGTGTGTGTGTATGGGGGGGGGGGGGTTCAATCTCCCACTCACTTCTAGGATCTGTGTAGAGGGGAAGTGTAAATTTCCAAAATTCAAAAAGAGGGTGGGAGAGTAAGAGCCAATAGGAACCACAGAAAAGACTTGCTGTACTGGCGTCATGGATCATAGGAACTGTAGTTCT
This sequence comes from Aquarana catesbeiana, assembly GCF_042186555.1. Lineage (NCBI taxonomy): Eukaryota > Metazoa > Chordata > Amphibia > Anura > Ranidae > Aquarana > Aquarana catesbeiana. The sequence goes on along the minus strand of NC_133336.1, from coordinate 174,193,227 downwards.
TAAAGAGGCACTGCTTCATGCTTGTGAATGGCTACCAGACTTCAGTTCCCACAAGCCACTGCACCAATAGGAGGGGAGCTTCACCATTTTCTGGGCAAACTGTGAGAGATTGAAGGCAGTCCAGCCAGAGCAGAGAAGAGTGTGGACCTACAGGTAGAAAGGAGGCCCAGAGACTGAGCTTGAGAAGGTGAGTTGCTGTATCTCCAGAACTGGAGCTTAGAGACTGCACTGTGTGTGAGGATCCGGGTCAAAAGACTAAACTTCTGGGACCTGGCTTCTGGAACCTGTTGATTGCCTGCCAGGAGCAGTGAGCCGAACCACACATCTTAAACACTTGCCACACATATCTTAAAAGGACAGTGCACCACCCATAGAAGGACTCCAACGAAAGCTGACGTCTGTCTCCTTCAGGGGTACTCCTACATGCATACCCCCACCAGCTATTGGAATCGTATGCATAACATGCACACAAGGACTATTTGTCTTAAAGACTATTTGTCTTAGTTAGTTGATGTTATTCTAGAGACTCTAATTGTACCTGTTATAGTTTAATTTAACCTTACTATAGTCTTTTGAGTGCCAGTTAGTGGGTCATTGACAGTTCATTGATTATAATGCCTTTTAAGTCTGTATAATTATCTGTTCATTGATTTATGCCTTGTGTAATTGCATTTTGGGGCGTTCTCCACCCACAGCTGCACATACACAAAGAGCCAGGGATACTTTTGACATCAATGATCTAATATGAGCATATGGCCATATTAGCTCAATGACATTACCAAATGACCAGAAGTTCAGGGAAGCTGTACAGAGGGAGCCGGAGGTTATGTGAATTAAGTTTATTGGCATTGTGACAATTCATTGTTTATTGTTAAAGCGGAGTTCCCACTGTTACATTTTTTTTTTTTTTTTAGGATGCATATCTTTTGTTTCTAAGGCTTATTTAGAGCACTCACGCTTGTGTGCTCGATTTCCAATTTCATAAAGGAATATATCTTATATTCCTCTTTCCTGGCAGTTTCCATAGTGCTTGTGGGCATGTGAAGCCTACAAGCACTATCTTCCGGGCTCTGGTGCAGCTGAGCCACCAGCATGCACCGCCCGTTCTTGCACATGCACAGTATGTACGGTGCAGCGCCGTACACTTCTGACGTTGCCATCACAATGGACATCATCGTCGGAAATGCCCGCCCCCATTGCGATGGCAACGAAGCCCTCGGCGCTGCCCAGTGACTCCTGGGAAATGATGACAGACATCTCCCAGGAGCACTAGCGAGCACGGGCGCCGAGGGAAATGATGTCTGGTGCCATGGAGAGGAAGAGGCAGATTACAAGGGACCCCCTAGCAACAGACCTGAAAAGGTGAATTAAAAAAAAAAATTACAAAGGTTGTTATTTGTATTTAATGCAGCTGAATAATGTAAAAAAAAATTATGACTGGAACTCCGCTTTAAGTGATAAATATGTCAGGAATGATTTTTCTGTGATAAATATGTCAGGAAGGATTTTCTGTGATAAAAAGTTGAGGCTTTAGTACTGGCATTACTCTTTCCATGTGTGTATGCCTGTGAAAGGCAAAAAGACCGTAAGCTTGTTTGAGTTCCTGGGCAATTGAATGGTTTAACGTTTTCTGTAAATTGCTGTAGAAGTGTGTGTGCTATAAAAATGAGTTAAATATTAACATTTTTGAAAGAGCAGCAAAAATCTCAGATATGCGTTATCATGTAGGTATGACCTCAGCAATATCACAAAAATGTGTCCTCAGGGACACAATCTGTACCAAACTGACGCTGCCAGAAGCACGTCTGCAGAGACATAATTGACACCTCCAAAAACATGTCAGCATGAACAAAATCAGTGTCAGGTCCTAGATCAGAACCTGCAACCTCTGCTGTATCTGGTAATGTTTCTTCTTGCTAAGCCACCTGAGATGATGGCTTGCACCATGTCTGATCCATTGGAAAATCCTGCCTTGTACATTGTTTCTGCTGAACCTTAAACACCTTGCTCCTCCCATGACTTTCCTATTTAAGCCATGCCTTTGCACTTCTTGTTTGCCAGATTTTTGTGCTCTCTCCAGTCAATATCATACTTGTTACTCCTGCTGTCCGTATCTTCGCTACCACTCATTACCCATCATCTTGGCTTGTTCCTCGACTATACTTCTGCTTAATCCCAACTTGCAACCACTTGTTACCAACCTTTGGCTTGTTTACTGACTACACTTCTGCTTAAACCCTACCTGCTATATCTGCTACTGGACCACGGCTTGCTCACCTCCTGGTGTGCAATCCTGAGGACCGCAATCTGGTACTAACATACCGCAAAACCCATCTCCGCCATCAAGAGTAGGGATGGGCGAACATTTCAGCCCAAGCATAAGTTCGGGCCGAACTTTCGTTGTTCAGACGTTCGGCAAACATTCGAACAAACGGGTTGTTTGACCATTTATTCAGCCCCCCGAACCGACCACAATGCATTGCGGTGCTGAACAGTGCGTTGCAAGCCCTGACTGGCTGAAGCAGCGAAAGCTTCAGCCAATCAGGGCACAGAGCACTGTCAGAGTCATGATTGGACACTGTCATCATGACTTTATCCAATCATGGCTCATTCCCGCCCCACAGTATAAAAGTATTCTTTCAATGGCAGCCATTTTCAGTGTGATTTTGGTGTTGAGAGAGAGAGAGCAGGGCTCTGTTCAGTGCTATTAGTTAGTGTGCTATACTGTGCTCTTTTGCTTCGAATGCCAGTGTAGAATATTAGTTTAGTATCAGTCTAGGGATCTGAGAGTGTGAGTGTAGTAAGGAGAACCATCATTCAGCTTTGCATAGTGTGCAGCTAGAGTAGGGACAGCTCAGATAGTTTCACTGTAGTGTAGTGAGACTGTGTCATTCATACATACATTAGTGTAGAATAGGGACAGCTCAGATAGTTTCAGTGTAGTCTATTGAGACCGTGTCAGTAATCTTTATATTAGTGTATAGCTAGAGTAGGGACAGTTCAGATAGCATCAGTGTAGTGACAGTTGAACACCATCTATTTGATTACGTTACTGCCAGTTTAACGCCATTTACTTCTGTGTGCGTTACTGTCAGTTTAACGTCATTTACGTCTGTGTGCGTTACTGCAAGTTTAACGCCATATAGTTTTGTGTGTTACTGCCAGTTTAATGCCATATAGTTCTGTGTGCGTTACTGACAGTTTAACACCATATAGTTTTGTGCGTTACTGCAAGTTCAACGCCATTTACTTCTGTGTGCATTACTGCCAGTTTAACGCCATATAGTTTTGTGAGCGTTACTGCCAGTTTAATGCCATATAGTTTTGTGTGCATTACTGCCAGTTTAACGCCATATAGTTTTGTGCATTACTGCAAGTTTAACGTCATTTACTTCTGTGTGCGTTACTGCCAGTTTAAAGCCATATTTATGTGTGCGTTACTGCCAGTTTAACGCCTTATAGTTTTGTGTGTGTTACTGTCAGTTTAACGCCATATAGTTTTGTGCATTACTGCAAGTTTAGCGCCATTTACTTCTGTGTGCGTTACTGCCAGTTTAACGCCATTTACTTCTGTGTGCATTACTGTCAGTTTAATGCCATATAGTTTTGTGTGCGTTACTGTCAGGGCTGTTCTCTTCTCTGAGCTGGCCTCTCACCTGTCGGCTAATTGCCAGTTCCTATCTTTCCACAGTTACTCAGCTGTTGATGATATCCTGCTCATCAGTCCTGCCTACTTAAGCCGTCCAGTCCAGAGGTTCTCTGCCTTCAGCTTGGTCAACATCACAGAAACTATCTCCTGGGATCCTGTTCAAGACTTGCTTTGCTGACATCCCTTCTGGCTCCAGATCCTGCTTGCTGTTCAACTACATTGATCCCTGACTTCTGGCTTGGCTGACTATCCGTTCCGGTTACTGAACTTTGGCTATGTTTTGACTATGTTTGTTCTTTTTAATTTTATTATTAAACAAGTGTGATTTAACTGTACTTTTGTCTCGGCCTGATTTCATGGTTTCTAACAGTTACTGCAAGTTTAACGCCATATAGTTTTGTGTGTTACTGCCAGTTTAACGCCATATAGTTTTGTGCATTACTGCAAGTTTAACGCCATTTACTTCTGTGTGCGTTACTGCCAGTTTAACACCATTTACTTCTGTGTGCATTACTGCCAGTTTAATGCCATATAGTTTTGTGTGCGTTACTGTCAGGGCTGTTCTCTTCTCTGAGCTGGCCTCTCACCTGTCGGCTAATTGCCAGTTCCTATCTTTCCACAGTTACTCAGCTGTTGATGATATCCTGCTCATCAGTCCTGCCTACTTAAGCCGTCCAGTCCAGAGGTTCTCTGCCTTCAGCTTGGTCAACATCACAGAAACTATCTCCTGGGATCCTGTTCAAGACTTGCTTTGCTGACATCCCTTCTGGCTCCAGATCCTGCTTGCTGTTCAACTACATTAATCCCTGACTTCTGGCTTGGCTGACTATCCGTTCCGGTTACTGAACTTTGGCTATGTTTTGACTATGTTTGTTCTTTTTAATTTTATTATTAAACAAGTGTGATTTAACTGTAATTTTGTCTCGGCCTGATTTCATGGTTTCTAACAGTTACTGCAAGTTTAACGCCATATAGTTTTGTGTGTTACTGCCAGTTTAACGCCATATAGTTCTATGCGTCACTGTACGTTTGCTGCATTATATTGCAGTATATTATAGTGTATCTGTGGAGTGTGTCTGTGTAGTGTGAGTACTCAAATTAAAGTGCACCAAATACTACTTTACATTGATTAATCATCAAGCATCTGCGTACAGGTTTCCACTTCTTCTTTACATTTGCTTATAAGCACCGCCTCCTCCTTCCCAATAATGTCTGGGAGGACAACAAGGAGAGACAGACATTCCCTTGGCACTGTAAGGGGGCCAGCAACAAATGTGTCCACAGGCAAAGGTGGACGTGGTGATCAGTCCTCAGGCAGGGCATCATTTCCTCTGTTTAGGGAGTTTGCCCGTGCTATCCAACCACAGCATACAGAGGAGGTGGTGGACTGGCTTACTAAACCTTCCCCATCTTCCTCATCCTCTGTCATGCAAGCAGAGATAAGTGTGCAGTCCTCTGCAGTTGCCAGAGTGGATAAACCTGCCTCCTTGTCCACATCTATTCCTGCCATAGCCCCAACATCAGCCATGGAGCAGTCAGCTGAGTTATTTGACCACAGCATCAGACACTTGCTCCTTGATGATTCCCAGCCATTAGACATGTGAAATGCATTTCGTAACGAAACAAAATTCGGCCAAATTTTGCATCTTTCAGACATTCGGATGCATCTGAATTTCCGAATAAAAAAATAACGAATTTCAACTAATACAAAACAAATTATTGAGAATATAACGAATGAATTCGACATGATTCGTTAATTTTTAAAGATCTAATGAAACAAAAGGTCAACTCAAAGTAAATCTTACAGTCCAATCAGCTGATTAATTTTGTGCTGGAGGTTGGGTTACTGGCAAAGTGCATTCCTGAGATCTGAGTGAGAAGGGTGAGAGGAGAAGAGATATTGTCATTGTGTGTGTTAATAGATTCAATAAACAAACGACTTTCCAAACTACGAATCATTATCACGAATATATATACATACATAAATATTGAATTTCAACTAATATGAAATAAATTATAGCGGATATAATGAATGAATTCAACATGATTCAAGATTCAGTATAACGAATATCAAAACTCTATGAATAATAACAAATTATCTGAAAACGAATTAACGTAACATAATGAATATAACAGAACGAAATTATGTGTTTTACAAATGACAACGAACTGAAACTAAACAAAATTTCCCGTTGTGCACAAGTTTACTAGCCATTACTGGATTCAGATGTTGGTTCTGAGGTTGAGGATGACAGGAACATGAGCCTAGAGGGGAGAACACTGGTAGACAAATTGGCATTCATGTTCCCCCAGCCGCAGCGTATTGCCAAGTTGTCTCCAGTGGTAATAATGATGATGAAGATGGAGGATATGGAGATGTTGATGATGAGGTCACTGATGCTACTTGGGTGCCAGATAGCGCAGAGGAGGAAACTGAAGGTGAGGCGGCACAACCCCAAGGAGGCCGACATCAAGAAAGAGTAGAGAGCAGCCACCCTATTCCATCACATTCTGCAGCTGTTATCTCCCGGCCCACTCCCCAAAGCTCAGCTGTCTGGGCTTTTTCGCACATCTGCAGCAGATTGCACTGTTGCTATTTACCTTTGCCACATTTGATGTGCCTGAGATACAAACACCAGCCATTTGGGTACCACGTGCTTAAAAGGCATTTAACGTCCAACCACTCAGCCCGTTGGCAAGAGCACCTAAAAGCCACACAAAAGTGGCAAAAAACTGTCCCTCCTCCTCCTCCTTCTTACCCACTTCAGTCTTCCCCTGCTATACCGAGTCATTACCTCTCAGCAGCCTCCATTGATAGGGATGATGGTATAACACAGGGTGACCCAGGTCCTAGCAACACATCTGCCAGCAACACACCACCAGCTGTAGACTGTAGCCAGCAAATTTCTCTGCCCCATCTGCAGCGGAAATATACAGTCCCTGCCACACACATGCCCAGCGTCTAAATACAAGCTTGTCAATGCTGTTGGCTCTCCAACTTCTAACTGGTGGATTCTGCCCCCTTCCGAGAATTTGCATAATGTGCTGTACCACAATGGCAGGTTTCCAGTCGCTACTACTTTTCACGTAAGGCCGCTCCATCTCTCTACCATCACGTGGAAGGGAATGTTCTGGCATCGTTGGGAAAGGCAGTCAGCCGTAAAATCCACCTTACTGCTGACACGTGGTCCAGCAAGCATGGGCAGGGACAATATATTTCGTTCACAGCACACTGGGTAATGCTGCTTGCAACTAGAAAGGATGCAGGACAGGGCTCAGAGCTGCAGCTTGTTGTGCCCCCATACAGCTGGTGGTGATGATGCCAGACCTCTAAGCTCTACCCCCTCCTCCTCCACCGCCACCTCCATGCCCTCCTCTGCAGAATTGTCCTATGAACATCAGGCACCCCCTAAATGTTCAAAGGGCTATTCTATGAGTCAGGCTAAAAGGTGCCATGCAGTGCTTCAGCTGGTGTGTTTAGGGGACATGAACCACACCGGAGCAGAGATTCTGGCAGCTCTGCAGGGGCAGGCCCAGAGGTGGTTCACACCACGCCAGCTGGAGCCAGAAATGGTGGTGTGCGATAATGGCTCAAACCTCCTGTCTGCCCTTAGACAGGGAAAGTTGACACATGTGCCATGCCTGGCACATGTCCTCAATTTGGTGGTGCAGTGTTTCCTAAATATGTACCCAGGGTTGCAAGATGTGCTAAAGCTGGCCAGAAGAGTCTGTAGCCATTTCAGGCAGTCATACACAGCCAGTGCTCGGTTGGCTGAAATTCAGCGGGAATTCCACCTGCATGTAAACCACCCGATTATGACTTCCCCACCAGGTGAAACTCGACTTTGGCAATGCTGCAGCTTGTATACATGCAGCAGAGGGCATGACGACAGGCTCAGGCCGCCTCAGATTTTTTTCCCCATGCCAATAGCTGATCATTAAGGATGCATGCACTGTATTGTCACCATTTGAGGAGGCCACAAGGATGGTGAACAGTAACAGTGCATGCATCAGTGACACAATCCCTGTTGTGTTCCTGCTGGAGCACACTCTGCATGGCATTATGGACAGGGCACTGGAGGCAGAGCAGCAGGAGGAAGAGGAGGACTTAATTTCCTCTCAAGGCCCACTTTATATAGACAACATCATTCCTATGTCACAGAACACATAGGAGGAGAGAGGGGAGGAGGATGAGGAGGAGGATCCTGCCACTTTCATAGGCGAGAAAGAAGAGGAAGAAGAGAAAGAAGAGGAAGACATGTGTCAATCTGTAAGCGATGGCTTTCCAACCCCAGGACCCTTGGGAGTAGTACTTGGCTGGGAGGAGGACGTTCCAGATGCTGTCATCCTGAGTGACCCTGAGGAGTCTGCTTCTCAAGCCTCGGCAACTTTGAGGTACATGGGCAACCTCACGCTTCAAAGCCTAAAAAAAGACCCAAGAATACGTGGCATAAAGGAGAAGGATGATTACTGGTTGGCAACCCTCCTTGACCACCGTTATAAGAGGAAGGTCTCAGAACTCATCCCGTCCCCACAGAGAGTGCAGAAGATAAAATCTCTTCAGGACACTTTAAAGAGGATTTTATTGAACGTTTTTCCTGACTCCAGTAGGTTACAATGTCGTGGAAAACGTAGTTTTGAGTCCTCTGTTGGTCAAGAGAGGAGCGTTGGACAAGGCGTCCCCCTAAGTGAGGCATTTCGGAATTTTTTTAGTCCTCACCGCCCAGGGCTGTCAGCTTCCACATCCCATCGGCAGCATCTGCATCACATGGTGGACGATTACCTCGGGGACAAATCAGAGATGGAGAGCTTTCCAGCTGACGATCCACTGACTTACTGGGTCATGAGAATAGACCACTAGCCAGAACTTGCCCAGTATGCTATTGAGTTGTTGGGCTGCCCTGCATCCAGCGTGCTTTCAGAACAGGCATTCAGTGCTGCAGGAGGTTTCAATACTGATCAAAGAACGCATCTGTCCACAGACTCTGTGGACTGTTTAACTTTTATAAAAATGAATCAGTCCTGGATTACTAGCTGTGAAGCCCCTGATGCCGATGTCACTGATTAAGTCTTTTTGGGATGTGGAATCTCTGCAGGACTTCGAGGCTGCCTAGCTTTGAGGGTGTTCAATCATTTCATCTGGAAGAATGTTTTTGGTATAGGTTTCATGGGCACAATTAACACCCAAAGACCAATTTTTCAGCACCTGTTTGACAGGTGCATATCATTGCAATTTTTTTTGCCTTCATCAAGAGCACCTTTATAGGGTTACGGTGGGAAAGCGCCCCCAACACCCAAAGAGTAATTTTTCTGCACCTGTTTGATAGATGCAAATCATTGCAATTTTTTACAGCAAGGCCAGTTCTTGCTTTCATCAAGAGTACCTCTACAGGGTTAAGGGTTAAGTCAAAAGTTACACCAGAATGTATCCAAAAAAATCTAATCTTGTTCCCAGTGCACTACATTGTGGCCTCATCATAAACACTGGCTCCCCAGCTGTTGCTGAGCAAAATAAAGACAGCTTGCAGGGAAAATCATTTTTTTGGGCTTTATAAATGTAATTATTGCTGCAGCAGATTCTAGACATGGTACAGATCTGCCACTTTACAGGTAGACTAAGGGGACTCCCCATGCACTATATTGGAAGGAATTTTTAATTTTTATGCTTTCACTTTAAAAATCTAAAAATCACTGCTCATTTAAAAATAACGTTTTTCACAATTTTTTTTATTGATACATGTCCCCCAGGGCAGGACCCGGACCCCTATAACCATTGTATGCCCAATTACTTGCATATAAGCCTTCAAAATGGGCACTTTTGAATTCTGACGTTTGGGTCCTATTGACTTTAATGGGGTTCGTTATTCGGGTGCGAACTTTTGCGGTGTCCTAAAGTTCTGGTGGAACTGGACAGGGGTCCGTTCGGCCCATCCCCAATCAAGAGCTTTGATGAATACTGGTTAGTGCTTAGACCCCGCACCTCTGGTGACCCATGCCATCCGCCAGGGTAACTTGCTGCTGCACTTATCCACTTATCTGCACTTAGCCTCTCTACTGCTATAGCTACTGGTCTTTGAGCCTCACCCCAGACTGTGACAATCATCAGTGTATTGATACCGCTAGAAACATGTCCACAGAGACACAATCAGCACCATACTGGATGCAACTAAAAAATGTCCACAGAGACACCATCAGTATCATACTGACAAAAGCAAGCAAACATGAGAAATCTATTGTAATGCCCCGTACACACGGTCGGATTTTCCGATGGAAAATGTCCGATCAGAGCGTGTTGTCGGAAATTCCGACCGTGTGTGGGCTCCATCGGACATTTTCCATCGGATTTTCCGACACACAAAGTTTGAGAGCAGGCTATAAAATTTTCCGACAACAAAATCCGATCGTGTCATTTCCGATCGTGTGTGGCCTGTTCTGACGCACAAAGTGCCACGCATGCTCGGAAGAAATTCCGAGACGGAACAGCTCGGTCTGGTAAACTTAGCATTCGCAATGGATACAACACTTTCGTCACGGTGCAATGTTAAAAATGGTTTAATACAGCGCACTCTCTTCTTCTTTATAATGTGAGAAGAATGAAGTAGTTTTGCTGCTCATATTCACACAGACTTCTCACAAACTTCTTTCTTTATTATTTATCGGGATTCCCTCAATATATTTTGATTTGTCACATCTGACAAAAATATACATTTTTTTTTTTTTTTTTTTTTTTTAAAGGCATTTTTTTTTTTTTTTTAGGTTTGTATTTTTTCCAAGGCTGATCTTTGTTTTATTTTAGTTTTAGTTTTACTCCAGAATATTTTTGTGTGTGTTTTATGTGTCAAGTTACTACAACACCATTGATATCTTATATTATTTAATCTCAAGGAGATTGTTTGGTGTTGGTGTCCCTTGTTAATTTCACATTGTACTTTAGAAATGTACCTGAATCCTCACAAACAAACTGTCCTTTTTGAAGTAAAACACACATAGGCAAGTATAATTGAAACCAAAAATCCTTTATTAAGGGCTCAGAACCAAACAAAGAGGGAGGCAACGCTGGAGAAACAGCAGAAATTAGCGAAGCCTTGGACCCCCAGGGCAGACATCAATTATTTAACATCAAAATTGGTGGCCTGAGGAGTCCATATGTAAGGGAGTGCAGTCTGGTCCAGAAGTCCCGGAGATCCGGAAAGCAGCAGATGACATCTGTGTCCCCAGGCTGTGGTACCACAAGAGGCTGCATCTTTTGCCAGACCAGACTGGACCCAGGGTCATCACTTTCTGGTCTTCTTTCCACGCTTCCTTCCCGGCTGTGGCTCTGCTGTTGGAGATGTGGCAGGAGGAGGAGTAGGACCTGGAGGAGGAGGAGGACTAGTAGGACCTGGAGGAGGAGGAGGAGAAGTAGAAGGACCTGGAAGAGGAGGAGGAGGACCATGTGTGAGGTTACAAATGTGGGTAGCGGATGTTATTTGGCCCCTCAACCCTTTATTGAGAGCTTCCAACATTAATGGCTCACACATGAGTTGTTGGCCCTCCTCCATCCGCTGCATTTTACAGGCAATTATGCCAGCAAAGTCCTCCTCCACAGTGTGGGGGGCTGTCAGGGCCTCTGTAGCCTTCCAAAAGAGGCCTATGGCAGCCTCCTCCAGGGTACTCCTCTTCCTGCCACTTTCTCTTTGCGGGTGTAGGGGAGGGACCTGCATATCAGGCAGCCTGCTCGGCCCGGCCACCTCCTGGGTGAGACTTCCCTGTGTATGAAAAAGGGACATGGTTTTAGTTTCTGCATCATCAATCCCAAACATAAATTAGTACTCCAAACTAACATCTAGTTAACATCATTGAATGTACAACCTGAACTATTTAGAGGAATGCTATACCTGGCTCAAGCTGGGCTCCTCCACATGTTGCTGCCTGGAAGGCCCAGGTTGGGCGTCAGAAGCCTCAGCTGGGGGGGAAGGAAGTATGGAAGGAAGACTGGAGAGTGATGACCTGGGTTCAGTCTGGCCTGCCAGAAAATGCAGCCTGTCATAGTACCACATCCTGGGGACATAGACATTTTTTAGGGCCTACTTGTATGAAAAATATTTGGTTGTGTAGATGGGTTTGTGACTAGAATGAAATGCAAACTAGACTCTGTGTAAGGAGAGGACACTCAGCAGCTGTTTTCACATCTGGACGCTGGAGCACTAGTGTGGGACACCAGAACACCCTTTTTATTAGGGGGCCCACACAGGTGCTCCAGTGTATACTATAGGGGGGTCTCCATCTGTGAAGCTTGTACAAGACAGGTAAAGTCTTGAAGCTTGACAACGGACAATAAAAATGCTACATCTTGGAACTCTGCCAAAATAGACAATTGTACCCCACTTCCAAGCAATGTTTCATATTTATAGTTCTGCCATCAAATATCTGTGTACTAAGTATACCATTTTTGTTTTACATAGGGGAGAAAAGACTCGGAGGACACCCCTCATCCGAGGAGATCACAGACCCCCCACCTCGGGAAGAAGGGGAAATACCCCCAACCAAAGCAGAGCAGGAGGAGGAAGAAGACGTGGTGGAAATTGGCACCACAACAAGTGAGTGTCTGTGACCACAGACTCAGGTAAGAGATGGATGCCGGCATATTTATAATACCTGTTTTTTTTTTGTTTTCTCTCTTTTTAGGTGATCGTGATGTTGTGGATCCAGGGCATTTCACCTCTGAAAGTGCACAGATCCTGATTGGAGAGATCATGGGGTGTAATTTAGCTTTGGAAAACATCAAGAAAAACATCAATGATGTTATTCAAAAAAATAATAACATCATTGATGTTTTGGGGAGAGTTTAAAACCCCTCCAAATCCCTTTGTTTTTTGTACGCTACAATGATAAAAATGTGTTAGCGATTTTTAGAAAAGCCAAATTTTGAGGATGCACACAGTGTGCCAACATGTGCTATCTGCCATCACGGGAGATCAATGGATGCGTTTTGGGGGTGCAACCCCTTCCTCAATAATAAAGTAGCTGAGAGGAAGGGGTTGCTCCCCCAAAACATGTCCCTTGATCCCCCGTGATGGCAGGTAGCACATGTTGACATTCGTAAATTGGTGTGCATTAGGGATGAGCCGAACACCCCCCGGTTCGGTTCGCACCAGAACCCGCGAACGGACCGAAAGTTCGCACGAACGTTAGAACCCCATTGACGTCTATGGGACTCGAACGTTCGAAATCAAAAGTGCTCATTTTAAAGGCTAATTTGCATGGTATTGTCCTAAAAAGGGTTTGGGGACCCGGGTCCTACCCCAGGGGACATGTATCAATGCAAAAAAAACTTTTAAAAACGTCCGTTTTTTCGGGAGCAGTAATTTTAATGATGCTTAAAGTAAAAAAAAAAAAAGTGAAATATTCCTTTAAATATCGTACCTGGGGGGTGTCTATAGTATGCCTGTAAAGTGACGCGTGTTTCCCATGTTTAGAACAGTCCCTGCACCAAATGTCATTTTTAAAGGAAAAAATCTCATTTAAAACTGCTTGCGGGTTTAATGTCATGTCGGGTCATGGCAATATGGATGAAAATCAGTGAGACAAATGGCATGGGTACCCCCCAGTCCATTACCAGGCCCTTTGGGTCTTGTATGGATATTAAGGGGAACCCCGCACCCAAATTAAAATAAGGAAAGGTGTGGGGCCACCAGGCCCTATATACTCTGAACAGCAGTATACAGGCGGTGCAAACAAGACAGGGACTGTAGGTTTGTTGTTAAGTAGAATCTGTTTGTAATTTTGAACATTTTTAACGTGTTTAGCTCCAGCCAAAAAATCTTTTCTAAGCTTTTTGGAAAACATAGGGAAGGGTTATCACCCCTGTGACATTTGTTTTGCTGTCTTTCCTCCTCTTCAGAAGATTTCACCTCACTTTTTTGTCCCAATGAAAAATGTTTTTTGAAAATTTGGGTTTTTTTGTGGAACAAGGATTGGAAAGCATCAGTGGAAAGGAGAAATTGTTTTCCCATATTAACTCTTACAGGAGAGAATTTCCCTTCCTAGGGGTAGATTTCATCTCACTTCCTGTTGTCTCCTTCCGTTTGCAAGTAGGAGTCGTTTGTAAGTTAGATGTTTGAAAGTAGGGTCCTGCCCTATATACTCAGCAGAAATTTGGGCCTTAGGTGTTGCTGTGGCCACACCACTGTAAGCCCTCACAGGGCCCTGCTGTGAAATATTAGATCAAGAATTGTAATTACATGCCCCTGTTGAACAGGAGCTGAAAAATTAGGCCTTAGGCACTGGTGCTGGTGCCACAACACTGCAACCCCTCACAGACACTCTAGTTGGAACGCAGGAACGAGCCCTGCTGCAAAGTATTGCTTCAAAAATTGTAATTACACGCCCCTGTTAGACAGGGGCAGAAAAATTGGGCCTTAGGCACTGGTGCTGGTGCCACAACACTGCAACCCCTCACAGACACTCTAGTTGGAACGCAGGAACGAGCCCTGCTGCAAAGTATTGCATCAAAAATTGTAATTACACGCCCCTGTTAGACAGGGGCAGAAAAATTGGGCCTTAGGCACTGGTGCTGGTGCCACAACACTGCAACCCCTCACAGACACTCTAGTTGGAACGCACGAACGAGCCCTGCTGCAAAGTATTGCATCAAAAATTGTAATTACACGCCCCTGTTAGACAGGGGCAGAAAAATTGGGCCTTAGGCACTGGTGCTGGTGCTACAACACTGCAACCCCTCACAGACACTCTAGTTGGAACGCAGGAACGAGCCCTGCTGCAAAGTATTGCATCAAAAATTGTAATTACACGCCCCTGTTAGACAGGGGCAGAAAAATTGGGCCTTAGGCACTGGTGCCACAACACTGCAACCCCTCACAGACACTCTAGTTGGAATGCAGGAACGAGCCCTGCTGCAAAGTATTACATCAAAAATTGTAATTACACGCCCCTGTTAAACAGGGGCTGAAAAATTGTGCCTTAGGCACTGGTGGTGGCGCCCAGAACCAAAAATGTTCTTACAAGCTATCAGCGTGATGATTGAGGAGGAAGAGGATAATTACTCAGGGATAGTCACTCAGCATCAGCATAGGCAGTCTTTGAAGGGATCTGAGATTTCTAAAAAAAATTATTCGGTTACATCAGCATCAGGTGCTTGGTAGCTGGTGGTGATCCAAGACTCATTCATTTTTATGAAGGTCAGCCGATCGACCGAGTCGGTGGACAGACGCACCCTGTGATCGGTTACCACGCCTCCAGCAGCACTGAATGTGCGTTCCGAAAGAACGCTGGATGCAGGACAGGCCAGTAGCTCAATTGCATACTGTGCAAGCTCTGGCCAGTGATCCATCCTCAAGACCCAGTAACCCAGAGGATTTTCGGTGGGAAAGGTGTCCAAGTCTGATCTTGCCCCTAGGTATTCCTGCACCATGTAAAACAGACGCTGGCGATGGTTGCTGGAACCGATCATACCTTGGGGCTGCGGACCAAAAAATTGTCTGAACGCATCGGTCAGACGGCCACCTTCTCCACCGCTCCTTCTTTGACTGACCGAAGCCTCAGCAACACGTTGTCCAGAAACAGGAGTTTGTAACCTCCCAGTCTCTGGGAACGCGTTGCACAGACCTTTCTGCAAGGCCTCCCAAAGATGTTTCATCCTCTGCTCCCTCTGCGATGGCAAGATAAGGTCCACAACCTTACCCTTGTAACGTGGATCAAGGAGGGTTGCCAGCCAGTATTGGTCCTTCTCCTTGATACCACGAATACGAGGATCCTTACGCAGGCTTTGCAGGATCAGGGAGGCCATGCAGCGTAGGTTTGCTGAGGCATTCGGTCCGGAGTCCTCTGGGTCACTAAGAACGACATGGTCCGCAGCCACCTCCTCCCAGCCACGTACAAGTCCATGTGTTTCTTGGGACTGATCCCTTAAAGACTGCTGCTGATGCTGAGTGCCAGGCTCCACCTCCATACTGACACAATCTTCCTCCTCCTCCTCTTCCTCCTCGTCCTCTTCCTGTGTGATCGGCGGGCACGCAGGAACACTGTCTGGATAAAGGGGGCCTTGAGAGCTAAGGAAGTCCTCCTCTTCCTGCCTCTGTTCTGCCTCAAGTGCCCTGTTCATTATTCCACGCAGCGTGTGCTCCAACAGGTGGACAAGGGGGACAGTGTCACTGATGCATGCACTGTCACTGCTCACCATCCTCGTGGCCTCCTCGAATGGTGACAGGACAGTGCATGCATCCCTGATCATGGCCCACTGGCGTGGGGAAAAAAAAACAAGCTCCCCTGACCCTGTCCTGGTGCCATAGTCGCACAGGTACTCATTGATGGCCCTCTGCTGCGTGTGCAGCCGCTGCAGCATGGCCAACGTTGAGTTCCACCTGGTGGGCATGTCACAGATTAGGCGGTTCTTGGGCAGGTTAAACTCCTTTTGGAGGTCCGTCAGCCGAGCACTGGCATTATATGACCGGCGGAAATGCACACAGACTTTCCTGGCCTGCCTCAGGACATCCTGTAAGCCCGGGTACCTGCCCAAGAACCGCTGCACCACCAAGTTAAGGACGTGAGCCAAACAGGGCACATGGGTCATTTGTCCCTGTCGGAGGGCAGAGAGGAGGTTGGTGCCATTGTCGCAAACCACCATTCCTGCCTTAAGTTGGCGTGGCGTCAACCACCTCTGAACCTGCCCCTGCAGAGCTGACAGAACCTCTGCCCCAGTGTGGCTCCTGTCCCCCAAGCACCCCAGCTCAAGCACCGCATGGCATCTTTTGGCCTGCGTACTTGCGTAGCCCCTTGAACGCCTACGGAGCACCGCTGGTTCCGAGGAAGAGGCCATGGAGGAAGAAGAAGAGGAGGGGGTGGAGGAGAGAGGTGTGTCACAATCAGCATTTTGGAGGCGTGGTGGCGGAACAACCTCCAACACTACTGCACCTTGTCCTGCATCCTTCCCAGCTGCCAGCAGAGTCACCCAATGCGCCGTGAAACTTAGGTAACGTCCCTGTCCATGCCTGCTGGACCATGAGTCAGCGGTAATATGCACCTTACCGCTGACCGCCCTGTCCAGCGAGGCATGGACATTGCCTTCCACATGCCGGTAGAGAGCCGGAATCGCCTTCCGTGAGAAAAAGTGGCGTTTGGGTACCTGCCACTGAGGAACCGCACATTCCACAAACTCACGGAAGGGGGCAGAGTCTACCAACTGAAAAGGCAGCAGTTGAAGTGCTAGCAATTTTGCCAAGCTAGCATTCAACCGCTGGGCATGTGGATGGCTGGGAGCAAACTTCTTTCGGCGGTGCAGCAGCTGGGGCAGGGAAATTTGCCTGGTACAATCTGACGTCGGTGTACCAAAAGCAGATTGCCCACAAGTACTTGGCTGTGACACACCTAATTCTACACCTTCATTCCTCTCACTGCAGGTCTCAGAGAGGACTGAAGGTCTAGTGGGGTTGGAAATCTCAGCTGATGAGGAGCAAGGAGAGATCCTCTTTGTTCTTTGGTGTGGGTCTTTTAGATACGCTTGCCAACGAACTGCATGGCAGGTCAACATATGTCTGGTCAAGCATGTGGTACCCAAGCGGGAGATGTTTTGGCCACGCGAGATACGCTTGAGACATATGTTGCAAATAGCAGCGGTGCGATCTGATGCACTCGTCTCAAAAAAGGCCCACACCAAAGAACTTTTTGAATAACGCGCAGAGACTGCAGCGCCCTGCACATGTGGAGCTTTGGGGTGTGATGCAGTCAATGTGCTGCCCTTAGGCTGGCCCCTGGAGGGCATCCTGCCTCGTTGGTGATGTGCCGCCGCCTCCTCCTCCTCCTCCTCCTCCTCCTCCTCCTCTCTCCTATCAGGCACCCACGTTGAGTCAGTGACCTCATCATCCCCTCCCTCCTCATCACTGGAGCAAACCTGGCAGTATGCTGCAGCAGGGGGAGCATGACTGCCAGATTGCTGTCCTTCTTGGGCACCCCCTCTGTCCGTGCTCATGTTACTGCCTTCATCGAGCTCAGTATCGTCATCAGAGCCTTCCAAACGCTGGGCATCCTCCTGGAGCATGTACCCAACACTGTGGTCAAACAGTTCGAGGGAATCCTCATGAGGACATGGTGGAGCTAGGGAAGGAGTCACTGATGACATTGAGCTGAGGGAAGAGGCCACTGCTTTGCCAGACAAAGCACCCTGGGCATGGGTGAGAGAGGATGAGGAGGATGAGGACGGCTTGGTCATCCACTCGACCAAGTCTTCCGCATGTTGCGGCTCAACACGGCCAGCTGCCGAAAAAAAGGCCAAGCGTGTCCCATGGCCACGTGCTGATGAGGATGCACCGTCTCCACGACCAGCACTAGACACAGAGCCTGCTTGCCCTCTCTTATTGGCTTGTGACTGTCTGCCTCTCCTTCTTGGCCTTCCAGACATACTAATGGCCTGTAGCTGCACTAAGCTGGGATAGAACACCTGTAATTTTCTTCAAGTAGCTTTATATACTGTAACCAGACAAGCCTGCCTGTCAGTAGGAAGATAACAGGAACGGATCTAGCTGAACACTGTGAGCAGGACGCACTGTACTAAATGTAAATAGTCTAGCTGCCTGACCGTGGTACTAATAGGATCAAATAGAACACCTGTAATTTTCTTCAGGTAGCTTTATATACTGTAACCAGACAAGCCTGCCTGTCAGTAGGAAGATAACAGGAACGGATCTAGCTGTACACTGTGAGCAGGACGCACTGTACTAAATGTAAATAGTCTAGCTGCCTGACCGTGGTACTAATAGGATCAAATAGAACACCTGTAATTTTCTTCAGGTAGCTTTATATACTGTAACCAGACAAGCCTGCCTGTCAGTAGGAAGATAACAGGAACGGATCTAGCTGAACACTGTGAGCAGGACGCACTGTACTAAATGTAAATAGTCTAGCTGCCTGACCGTGGTACTAATAGGATCAAATAGAACACCTGTAATTTTCTTCAGGTAGCTTTATATACTGTAACCAGACAAGCCTGCCTGTCAGTAGGAATTTAACAGGAACGGATCTAGCTGAACACTGTGAGCAGGACGCACTGCACTAAATGTAAATAGTCTAGAAGATAACAGGAACGGATCTAGCTGAACACTGTGAGCAGGACGCACTGCACTAAATGTAAATAGTCTAGAAGATAACAGGAACGGATCTAGCTGAACACTGTGAGCAGGACGCACTGCACTAAATGTAAATAGTCTAGAAGATAACAGGAACGGATCTAGCTGAACACTGTGAGCAGGACGCACTGCACTAAATGTAAATAGTCTAGAAGATAACAGGAACGGATCTAGCTGAACACTGTGAGCAGGACGCACTGCACTAAATGTAAATAGCAGGAACGGATCTAGCTGAACACTGTGAGCAGGACGCACTGCACTAAATGTAAATAGTCTAGAAGATAACAGGAACGGATCTAGCTGAACACTGTGAGCAGGACGCACTGCACTAAATGTAAATAGCAGGAACGGATCTAGCTGAACACTGTGAGCAGGACGCACTGCACTAAATGTAAATAGCAGGAACGGATCTAGCTGAACACTGTGAGCAGGACGCACTGCACTAAATGTAAATAGCAGGAACGGATCTAGCTGAACACTGTGAGCAGGACGCACTGCACTAAATGTAAATAACAGGAACGGATCTAGCTGAACACTGTGAGCAGGACGCACTGCACTAAATGTAAATAGCAGGAACGGATCTAGCTGAACACTGTGAGCAGGACGCACTGCACTAAATGTAAATAGCAGGAACGGATCTAGCTGAACACTGTGAGCAGGACGCACTGCACTAAATGTAAATTGCAGGAACGGATCTAGCTGAACACTGTGAGCAGGACGCACTGCACTAAATGTAAATAGTCTAGAAGATAACAGGAACGGATCTAGCTGAACACTGTGAGCAGGACGCACTGCACTAAATGTAAATAGCAGGAACGGATCTAGCTGAACACTGTGAGCAGGACGCACTGCATTAAATGTAAATAGTCTAGATAGAAGATAACAGGAACGGATCTAGCTAAACTGAATACAGTGTATATATATATATGCAACACCTGGGATGCATATATATATACACAATACACTGTAAGTGCAGCTAACTGACTGACTGTTCTGCCTAATCTATCTAACTCAAATCAAATGACACTGTCTCTCTCTCTCTCTATCTCTCAGCACACCGGAACACACACTACACAGGGCCGCCGTGCAGGCGGCCTTATATAGTGTGGGGTGTGTACTAAATCCCCTGAGCCATAATTGGCCAAAGCCACCCTGGCTTTGGCCAATTACAGCTCTCTCTACTGACGGCGCTGTGATTGGCCAAGCATGCGGGTCATAGTGCATGCTTGGCCAATCATCAGCCAGCAATGCACTGCGATGCCGCAGTGAATTATGGGCCATGACGCGCCACACGAATTTAGCGCGAACGGCCCATAACGTTCGCAATTCGGCGAACGATCGAACAGCCGATGTTCGAGTCGAACATGGGTTCGACTCGAACACGAAGCTCATCCCTAGTGTGCATCTTCAAAATGTGGCTTTTCCTGGGGTGACTTCACTCCATCTGAACGCAATATCAAACACAGTTCCTAAATACTCATGTCTGATATTGCCTTCAAGTTTTACCATATGTGAACTTTGTAAGTTCAAGATTTGTGTCTTTCTTGTTGGTTTTACACATGCCTGTTTTATCTTAAATGGACATTGCTATTTTTGATAATGCCACCCCAAAAATTGTTAGACAACAAACATGTTGGTTTGTTTTAAAAACCTTTTCTAAATGCACATGTGATTGTGCAGGTATTAAAAAGATTGTTAATCAAGAATGTGTGGATTATTGTCTCAACGCTACAACACTTTTGTGGTGATGTAATTGCTGCTTTCTGTGACAATGGGTGTTATTTCCTAAGGGCAAATCCACTTTGCACTACAAGTGCAGTTTCAGTGAATTTTCAAGTGCACTTGTAGTGCAAAGTGTATTTGCCTTTAGTAAATAACAACCAACAGTGCTTTGTATAAGGTTACACAATCATGCCATTTTCAGGACTCACCACATTTCGGTCAGGGTCAGCTAAAACAAACACAAGCAGTAAATGTCACCAAAGATTTGCTTAATTTTTTTTTATTTGATCAAGGTTTCACAAATTGTCTGGCATATTGATAGCCCCCCTACCCGCAAAGAACTCAAGGTATCTTAGCCGGACATCACGGGCACTCAGGGAGGGCAAGCCAGGACGGCCACTTTCAAGCGCCGTCAGGGTTGTTTCATTTATAATTCCGGCCTCAGGCCCAACTGAGCCAGCATAGTTGGCAGAATGTTGCCGTAAAAAGTTATGTAGAACACAGCACGCCAGGATTATATGATTCAGTTTATACTCCGCCATATGGATGGGTGTAAGAAAAAAGCGGAACAGGCTGGCCATGATTCCAAATGTGTTCTCCACCACACTTCTGGCTCTGGCCAGCCGGTAATTAAAAACCCTCTGTTCCGGGGTGAGGGTCCTCATCGGGAATGGCCGCATAAGATGGTCCCCTAGCGCAAATGCTTCATCCGCAACGAAGACGAATGGGAGTCCTTCCACATTGTCTTCTGGAGGTGGCAAGTCCAAGCTGCCATTCTGGAGACGCCTGTAAAACTCCATCTGGGCGATGACTCCACCATCGGACATCCGGCCATTCTTCCCCACGTCCACATACAGGAACTTGTAATTAGCCGACACCACCGCCAACATCACAATACTATTGAACCCCTTGTAATTATAATAGTACGACCCCGAGTTGGGTGGTGGGACGATGTGGACGTGTTTCCCATCAATTGCCCCTCCGCAGTTAGGAAAGTCCCACCGCTGGGCAAAGTGGGAGGCCACAGTCTGCCATTCCTGTGGTGTGGAAGGAAACTGTTGAGGAAAACAAAAATTAATTAGTATTTTTGCACAAACATGGAAAGCAGATTAGACACAAACATTCTTGGCCAACATCCAGATAACATTTATTAAGGGGAATTTTACAACACCAAAGTATAAGGTACACCTATCATACCCCCCCCCCCCCTCATGGGCCATTTCTAACATTATAGGGGGGGATCTTGGACAGGTAACCCTCTCCACTTCATTGAGAGATGAATGCCTAAATAATGGGTATTACTTGGAACAGCCCCTCCTTAGTTACACTATTGGCAGACCACTGGACAGGTAAGAAGTGTCATAATACAAAGATATAAATACACACTGTACACATTTGAGCACATTTGGACATTCTGCTAATACCTAGCAAGATAATAATAGGATACAAAAACTTTAAACAGTACCATTTGAAAGTATTCAGGCAGGCCCTTGCACTACATGCTTTGGGGAATTCATCCATACATCTGACCACAAAAGAGGTGGGTATAGTGTGTATGGGTTTGGCAAAGTCAGCAGATAGATGATTGAGGATAGATAGAGAATTGGGATCAGCTGACTTAGCAGTTGGGGGGAGGGATGGTTAAAAATGATTTGGGGACACCACAAAAGAAAGCCTCTGGCACTCTGCCTGAATTTAATGCACAAATCAGATTTCTAAACATTTTAGGGGTGTTTGGGGTAAAGCACTACTATGGAGCTGATAAAATACATTGTTAAGTGACTACTTGATGTGAATATAGGACAGGAGACCATGCTGGGGAGCTAAGTGAAGGCAAATATGTATGAAGGAGAAAAAAATAAAAATAAAATTCCAGCATGCATGAGGACAAAGGGGACATTCACAGCATATTACAATCATGGTAATTAGGGAATGAGAAAAGAAATACAATATATTATCAAACATTAAATACAATAAAATGTGATATTAAAGGATACAAATCTTACTTTCATATACTCCTTCTGCAGGACCTGTATGATGGCAGTCAGAACAGGTCTCTGGGATAATGATACCCAGAAGAAGCAAAAAATACTCTTGCGCACAGGTGTATTGGCTAACAAGTCCCAAGGGTTCAAGAAGGACTATGGATTTCGGCCTTGCTGCTCTCAAGGATGGGATTGTTCTAGTGTTAAATGAAAAGAAGAAAAAAGGAGCGCACCAGCCTAGTGCATTATCCTTGACAGATTTATTAATTTAAAACAAGATAAAAACTACTCACAAAGGTTGAAGAAAAAAATCGCATAGTATGTGGCACAGAGGCAATTATTCCAGTGGTAGCAGTTTTCCAGGTCCCAGGAAGGAGGCATACGGACTACTGCTGGCTAACGCGTTTCGAAGGTTACCCTTCTTCATCAGAGCCTCTCTCTCTCTCTCTCAGAGGCAATTATTCCAGTGGTAGCAGTTTTCCAGGTCCCAGGAAGGAGGCATACGGACTACTGCTGGCTAACGCGTTTCGAAGGTTACCCTTCTTCATCAGAGTCTCTCTCTCTCTCTCTCTCTCTCTCTCTCTCTCTCTCTCCTAATTAGTGTATAGTGTCCACCTGTGTGTAATTTAATCGCAGTATAAATACAGCTGTTCTGTGAATCCCTCAGAGGTTTGTTAGAGAACCTTAGTGAACAAACAGCATTATGAAGGCCAAGGAACACACCAGACAGGTCAGGGATAAAGTTGTGGAGAAGTTTAGAGCAGGGTTAGGTTATAAAAAAATATAGCAAGCTTTGAACATGTCACAAAGCACTGTTCAATCCATCATCCGAAAATGGAAAGAGTATGACACAACTGCAAACCTACCAAGACATGGCTGTCCACATAAAACTGACAGGCCGGGCAAGGAGAGCATTAATCAGAGCAGCAGCCAAGAGATCCATGGTAACTCTGGAGGAGCTGCAGAGATCCACAGCTCAGGTGGGAGAATCTGTCCACAGGACAAATATTAGTTGTGCACTCCACAAATCTGGTATTTATGGAAGAGTAGCAAGAAGAAAACCATTGTTGAAATAAAGCCATAAGAAGTCCCGTTTGCAGTTCGCGAGAAACCACGTGGGGGACACAGCAAACATGTGGAAGAAGGTGTTCTGGTCAGATGAGACCAAAATTTAACTATTTGGCCTAAAAGAAAAACGCTATGTGTGGCGGAAAACTAACACTGCACATCACCCTGAACAAACCATCACCACCGTGAAACAAGGTAAGGCAGCATCATGTTGTGGGGATGCTTCTCTTCAGCAGGGACAGGGAAGCTGGTCAGAGTTGATGGGAAGATGGATGGAGCCAAATACAGGGCAATCTTAGAAGAAAAACTGTAATGCTGCGTAGGAACGATTGGATTTTCCGTCAACAAATGTTGGTTGCTTGTTGGCGGAAAGTCTGACCGTGTGTATGCTCCATCGAACATTTGTTGTCGGACTTTCCACCAACAAATGTTGGCTAGCAGGTTCTCAAATTTTCCGCCAACACATTTTTGTTGTCGGACTTTCTGATTGTGTGTACACAAGTCCGTCGCACAAAAGTCCAAACATGCTTGGAATAGATACTCACCAAACACAACATTAGCAGAAGGAACCCAAAGGGTGGCGCATGACTATTGAACTTCCTTTTTATCGACTCGCCGTACGTCTTGTACGTCACTACGTTCATAATTGTTGGCCAACATTTGTGTGACCGTGTGTATGCAAGACAAGTTGGAGCCGACAACCTTCAAACAAAATTCCACGGTTTTGTTTTTGACGCAAAGTCCGATCGTGTGTATGGGGCCTAAACATACAGTCAGAGCTACAATGGAATGGTTCAGATCAAAGCATATTCATATGTTAGAATGGCCCAGTCAAAGTCCAGACCTAAATCCAATTGAGAATGTGTGGCAAGACTTGAAATTTGCTGTTCACAGAAGCTCTCCATCCAATCTGACAGAGCTTGAGCTATTTTGCAAAGAAGAATTGGCAAAAATGTCACTCTCTAGATGTGCAAAGCTGGTAGAGACATACCCAAAAAGACTTGCAGCTGTAATTGCAGTGAAAGGTGGTTCTACAAAGTATTGACTCGGCTAAATACAAATGCACGCCACACTTTTCACATATTTATTTGTAAAAAAATTTTGAAAACCATTTATCATTTTCCTTCCACTTCACAATTATGTGCCACTTTGTGTTGGTCTATCATTTAAAACCCCTAAAGAATACATTTACGTTTTTTGGTTGTAACATGACAAAATGTGGAAAATGTCAAGGGGTATGAATACTTTTTCAAGGCACTGTATATATACACACAGACATATACAGATACACACAGAGTACATACTGCTTCTGTGCCCTGTTCTTTCACTGGCAGTCAGTGGAGCATTTCTAGTATAGATATTGGCAAGGAAGGTGACTGCACAGATCGTCCCTCCCAAGGCCACTATTTGTTCATTGATTTTTACATGGAGTGCTGGTGAGATGGATTTCCTAGAGCCTGAGGTTCCTGGATGCATATATATATCTGACAGCAAGTTTGTGGTGATTAAGGAGAGCTTTCTTCCTTGGTTACACTGGTGAAGAGCATATCTGTCAGCTGTAATACCAGCAAAAGCTTTTCATATACAGCTACCCATGACAATTTCCTCTACAAGCCACTTGCAGTAAACTTTGTGTACCCCAGACACCACTTTCAGTTATTTTTTTATCATCTTACAAGCACCGCACCCCAAACTGGCTTTCCTTTAAGGACAATATAATATATATTTACGTAAACAAGTCATTTTGTAATTTCATTTTGTTGAAATTTAATTTCAATCTTCAGAAAGTGTGATTTTCTAAAACTGTCAAAAAATACAAAAAAGTCAATATATAAACGTATGAGGCATTCTTTACACTGTATTTGCACTGAATTCCCCCCAAAATCTTTTTTTTTTGTGTTTTTTTTTTGTTTTTTGCAATAGCTTTTCTGCACAGCCCGTAATGGACCTTCAAGCCAAATTACAGGTTAAAATGTTTGTTAAAATGTTTTTAAAATGTATCTACAACTATTTTTTCTTAGTTTTGGATAGAGATTAGACAGTTGCTCTTGGTAATTTGTAGGGTTGAGTGATAGGTAATTTTGTATTGCCTGGTGCAATTATTTACCTGTGCCTAAATTTTGATGTTGAATTTACTTGAGTTTGGAAGAAAGGTGATTTTTCATATTGTCCGGCAATTGAGTCGTTTTTCTTCATGTTTTGAACAAGCTAGGCCAGCATTTCTTAAACTTTTACCTCAGAGGAACCCTTGCAATCATTTTCATGTCTCAGATAATTCTTGCTAGGGTTAGTAAAATTGGTGGTCTTTGGGAAGATGCCCCTTACATCAGTGGTGGCCAGTGGGAAGAATGTCTCTTCATTGGTGGTGGCCAGTGGGAAGAATGCTCCTTACATTGGGGTTGGTCATTGGAAATAATGCTCCTTACATTGGTGGTGGCCAGTAGGAAGAATGCTGCCCTTACAGTGGTGGTCACAATGACACCCTTAAAGGCATGCCTCTGGCTCTGCCAAGTGGTGTTAGACCTGGAAGTATGCAGACATACATGGGAGGTTAGTTAGCCACAGCTCAAGGAACCCCTGGCCACCACTAGAGGACTCCTAGGGTCCCACAGAACCTTGATTGAGAATGGCTGAGTTAGGCATTGCACACAGTATGATCCAAAAGTGAATTATGCCTAAGCCATTAAATGTCGTTACTTTGAAAAGACAGTCTGGCACATGTAGTGAGCAGAATACAAGGTCTAATCACAGAGAATCATGGCAGATTGCCTAGTACACATGCTAAGGCTTACATATCAGCTCTAAAGTTGGTCATAAAATGCTAAATCCTGATGGTTGAGGAAAACTGGGAAAAATCTGAAGTGGAACTTCATCCACGAAACACGTCAAGCTTTAAATGCAGTTTTTTCATTCAATCATTCATTTACATCATACTGTGTTTTTTGATCAATAGTCCATGTACCACTCATAAACGATCGATCGCCCAGTTTCCTTCCACTTTGTTGCTACTTCTTCCGCAATGATTCTTTGTTCCCTTTCCTTCTCTTCTGGCACACTCCCTTCCCCGCAAGGGCGGCCAATGACACCAGCGACTACATTCTGTATGGGGCCATCTACTCCTCCACGGATGCCGGTTCCCCACCCTCCTCGCAGGGGGGGCTCCGTTGGCTTCCCAGAGGGGGAACCTCTCCCCTCCGGGAACCAGGCTGGGCTTCTCCAAGCTCGAACAGGAAAACCCTCTTGACTGACCATGTGACACGGCTTTTATATGAGAGTCCCAGGCCTTACCAAACAAATTAATGCTTGGCTGGGACTCGCATACAAACTACCTGCCACTCAAATCCCAAATGAACAAACAGGCCTGCTGTAATAGTACAAGCCTGCCTAAATTTACCTGAAACTATAACCTAGCTAAAAGGTCACATACTTAAAAGTAAGTGCCGCTACATATATAATAAACATATATGTGAGGCATACATTTTTCACTCATTGTTGTGTAATTATTGTGTAAATATGTGGTTTGTCATTTTCCTTGAGGCATGCGGTCTGGTGGTTTTGTTCGGCTGTTTATGTTCAAGGTCTGGGAGCTGTGATGCACATCGGGGCCTCCCCTCTTCTCCCTGTTCATCACTGGAGGATTGGGTGGGCCTTCCTGCAGTGTTTTGGTGCCATGCCCCGCGCCACAATGCATGACGTCAGCATTGTTTCATCCCCAGTGTGTGTTGGGCATCTCCCCAGATGCTGGCTGCATTATGTCAGCTGTTCTGGTGGGAATGCCTTCATTCAAACACACTCAGCGTGATGCTGGGGGCGTCATGCATAACAGCCATGGCGGGTATATACCTAAGTCTTGTGGGAGGCATGGTCCCTAATTTCAAGCTGGACACTTTATGGATCAAACATGGAAGCCATGTCACTAGCACTGGGATCACCAGGTACACTTACTTCCGCCACTTCCCCTTTGAGGTTTTTTTTTTTGTTTGTTTTTTCGTCACCCCAGTTAGTTCCTGAATTTCTGGACAAGATTGGTCTGTCGTGATCTCAGGATGTTTTACCCCATCACTTTTTTTTTGCTCTGGTGTGGGGGGTCTCTGGTGGTCTTCACTACACTTCTTTCTGTCCCTTCACTATCACATTGACCTCACTACTACAGGCTCTATGCCCCCTGTAAGTCTAACCTTACACTTTCCATTGACCACTTAAATTTTACATTCATACAGATTGGAACTTTTGTAGGAATCTTTATGCAACTCACCATGGACACCTCCCATCTCTCCCCTCGATTGTGGTATTTTTGCCCGCAGTTATACGCCCCTACAGCTCCCGGCAGGGATATTTCCCAGCTTTCCTCAACCCATCAGGTTTCAGCATTTTATGACCAACTTTAGAGCTGATATGTACTGTAAGTAATTCTGGGGTGTGTGGTTTTCTCCTTACCTTACATCCCTATTTAATTCAATTTTCATTTAAGTAATTTGGAGTATTTGAAATATTTAAATTTAGAATATTTTTTATATATACACACTCTGCACTTGCTTCTGAAGAAGTGGAACTTAATCCACGAAATGCATTAAACTTTTAAATGCAGTTTTTTCATTCAATCATATGTTTACATCATACTTTGTTTTTTGATTTTATGTATTATGTGCAATAATGGAATTTTTATTTCATGTCTATTATATGCCCATCAGCTCGTCATATTTGCTATGTACCGTGTCCCATGTGTATTTATATGAATAACTGTCCTCTTCATTGTGCAATGTATCTATTTATATCTATTTTGTCCAAACACACATCTAACTCAAAGTTCCAAATTTCCCCCTTCTCTTAACAATGAATAGGGATGGAGGTGTATGCTCGTTTGACCATATACCTCCTTTAAAGTCCCAAACAATTCCCCCTTTTCATAGTTAATGAAAAAAGGTATGCCAACTTTTGCATTACTTTTGGTACAACCCTCGTATTTCTACTTCATGGAGGCACACCGTCATATGTACTTGACTGATTCAAGCTAACTGACCTTTTAGAGTTCGTGTAAATGGATGCAAAAAAACCCCCCCAGGAAAGTCACTTTCAGTAGTGTAGTGTCTTTTTTTATGGATCTGAATGAAGCTCAGACATAGCCAACATGTCCATGCACATAGTGGAATTTAGCTGTATAATACAGAGTAGCATTCAACCATGTAAAAAAATGCCATAATCCCGTGTTCAGAGATAGGTTTTTTGGCAAAGCTTACTTATATAAACATGTGTATGCCTACACATATTATAATATGGGGTAATGTAGTAGTGAGTCATGTCAGTTTAAGGGCATGGCAGCACACTTTTACTAAAACAAAAAGCAAAAGTCCTTACACAAAGGTTATTTTGCCCTCACAGAGGTTCTTCTCCAGCAAAAACACGATAACTGGAAAAAAAGAGGCACCTAGCTACACTTTCAGCAGAACCGCTACATTTGTTCTCAACTTTCTGGCTCTCATCTAGCAAACTCAGCCTTAGTTGCAGCCCCTCACTGCGCAGGCCCTCTCCTGGCCTCTAAATAGGTTTCTACAGCTCCCACATCTCCCATGCTTGCTCAGTCTTGCAGAGACTTTCGGACTTCCTCCAGTCTCCTCGACTCACTAGCCACCTCAGGTTTCCCAGTCTCCCAGACCCTCTTTGGTCTCCCAGACTTGTGTGGCTGTCCCAACTTTCCCAGTCCTGTGGCAAGGAATCTCTGGGATGGAGCACCTCTGGGCAGAATCGCACACAGCTCTCCTGACAGGGCTTTGTCTCCAAAATAGAAGCCCTGAGCTATGCTCAGGTTTGGTTTAGAATGACCCTAAACACAACTGTTTACTTTCACAGCCTCCAGGCCTCCAGCAAAACCCATACACAGGTTTTAAGGTTCCGTCTCACCGAAGACACTTTGGAACATTTAAACTCTTGCCTCTCGATCCAGGATTACAAAACCCAGAGAAAGCCTAAAACACAGCTTTCTCTGCTCATAACAAATACCCCATAGAACTTTGAGAATCCTGTGTCATTTCCATATCTTTTTCCTAAACTCCCACCGTGCCAGGGTCTCGCACTGTAATGCCCCGCACACACGGTCGGACTTTGTTCGGACATTCCAACAACAAAATCCATGGATTTTTTCCTACGGTTGTTGGCTCAAACTTGTCTTGCATACACACGGTCACACAAAGTTGTCAGAAAATCCGATCGTTCTAAACGCGGTGACGTAAAACACGTACGTCGGGACTATAAACGGGGCAGTGGCCAATAGCTTTCATCTCTTTATTTATTCTGAGCATGCGTGGCACATTGTGCGTCGGATTTGTGTACACACGATCGGAATTTCCGACAATGGATGTGCCCATCAGTATCTCCTGATCAGTGTCACCTATCAGTGTTGCCTACCAGTGCCCATCAGTGTCACCTACCAGTGCCACCTTATCTGTGCCCACCAGTACTGCCAATAAGTGCCCACTAGTGCCGCCAATAAGTGCCACCCATCAGTGCCCACCAGTGCCGCCTCATCAGTGCAGCCTCATCGGCGCACATCAGCGAAGGAGGAAAATGACCTGTTTGTAACATTTTATAACAAACTATTAAAACGTTTTTTTTTCCGTTTATTTAGCAAAAAATAAAAAACCCAGTGGTGATAAAATACCACCAAAAGAAAGCTCTATTTTTGTAAAAAAAAAAAAATTTAAAATTTCATATGAGTACAGTGTTGCATGACCGCGCAATTGTCATTCAAAATGTGACAGCGCTGAAAGCTGAAAATTGGTCTGGGCAGGAAAGGGGTAAAAGTGACCAGTAGACAAGTGGTTAAATCCCATTTAAAGCCACGAGTGTGTTGGAGATTGTGGTGATTCTATTAGAGTCGTGGGCACTGGGAACAGGGGTCCTGAGGAAACAGCAACTTCTTGGGGGGTGAGAGCTACATATTTAAATGCAAGCAGTGTAAGCAGAGCTCAGACTTAGGGAGAGAGAAGCCATACTAGGTAATGATCGGTTGCGCTGCATTGAAAAGGGCATGCTGTTAGGAGGAGAGAGCAAAGTTGCAGAGTAATGAGCTTAACAGTGTGCTTCTTTTCGTGTCATTGCCCTTTAACAGGCCAGGGGAGGGACAAGACTGTTAGAGAAAAATGAGGGGTGCTGCCCTGCCAGACAGGCTTGTGCTGTTTGACAGAGTGGTGTAAATCTCAGGAACGAATAGAGAGAAATACAAAACCCTTGGCATGTAAAAACTCTTCTAAATGTATTTTATCAGTGAATTATTTAGTTTGCCTAAAGTTCAGCTTTAAGATCAGTTTTATTTTGCTTTTGATCCTGACGGTTGTAGCCAAGAATTTGGGATATGCAACCATCATGCAGAAGCACGATCTCAGATGATATTCCTCATATCTACGAAGCAGATTTTCCGGTACTGATCTTCATGGATTGTTGATTGATACAGCTTCTAACAAGTCAGTTACTCAGTCTCCTGGCTACACCCTGCTGGTGTTAAGAGACCAATTTTTAAGACCAGCGATGTGTTTAAAAGTGCTGAAACCTCGATAATTAACTTTATGCTGCTAATCAGACTCTCCAACCTATTACACTTTCACTAATGATTGATTGTGCTGTGTGGTGCTATAACAATGCAGCGGTTATGAGCCTGACAGCATGGGTGCAACGCAATTTTACGAGGCCGTTCTGTGTAACTGCAGGGGACGTATTTTTATTGTCTGTAGTAACCAATCCGATTTCAATATTTAGGCTGTACTGGAAAAAGGACAGCTGGAGCCTGATAAGCTTTTACAATGCCATCACTTTCCTTTCTTCTAGTACAATGCAGTAATATTGCACATAATGCTTCAACCAAATACAATATAATATATTTTAAAAAACTGTGTAGCGTTTTGTATACAATTTCTTTATTTACCGAGCTTAGGGTGAAATAATACATTTGTAAAAAAAAATGTAAATCCTCAGATGAATAAGACATGTTGCCAATGAATATTTTAAAATGACATCTTATAGATGAAACAATAGGCACCTTTTCAAATGTCTACCAGGCTCATCTTAGATGCTTTACTAAAAAAAAGCTTGTTTACGTAGACCAATAGCTTAAGCTTAAAGAGGATCTGGAGGATGTGGTAAACAGTTCAATCTCTGTATTTGCGGACGATACTAAGCTAAGCAGGGCAATAACTTCTCCGCAGGATGTGGAAACCTTGCAAATAGATCTGAACAAATTCATGGGGTGGGCAACTACATGGCAAATGAGGTTCAATGTAGAAAAATGTAAAATAATGCATTTGGGTGGCAAAAATATGAATGCAATCTATACACTGGGGGAGAACCTCTGGCGGGATCTAGGATGGAAAAGGACCTGGGGGTCCTAGTTAGGGATGAGCTTCGTGTTCGAGTCGAACCCATGTTCGACTCGAACATCGGCTGTTCGATCGTTCGCCGAATTGCGAACGTTATGGGCCGTTCGCGCTAAATTCGTGTGGCGCGTCACGGCCCATAATTCACTGCGGCATCGCAGTGCATTGCTGGCTGATGATTGGCCAAGCATGCACTATGACCCGCATGCTTGGCCAATCACAGCGCTGTCAGTAGAGAGAGCTGTAATTGGCCAAAGCCAGGGTGGCTTTGGCCAATTATGGCTCAGGGGATTTAGTACACACCCCACACTATATAAGGCCGCCTGCACGGCGGCCCTGTGTAGTGTGTGTTCCGGTGTGCTGAGAGATAGAGAGAGAGAGAGACAGTGTCATTTGATTTGAGTTAGATAGATTAGGCAGAACAGTCAGTCAGTTAGCTGCACTTACAGTGTATTGTGTATATATATGCATCCCAGGTGTTGCATATATATATATACACTGTATTCAGTTTAGCTAGATCCGTTCCTGTTATCTTCTATCTAGACTATTTACATTTAATGCAGTGCGTCCTGCTCACAGTGTTCAGCTAGATCCGTTCCTGCTATTTACATTTAGTGCAGTGCGTCCTGCTCACAGTGTTCAGCTAGATCCGTTCCTGTTATCTTCTAGACTATTTACATTTAGTGCAGTGCGTCCTGCTCACAGTGTTCAGCTAGATCCGTTCCTGCAATTTACATTTAGTGCAGTGCATCCTGCTCACAGTGTTCAGCTAGATCCGTTCCTGCTATTTACATTTAGTGCAGTGCGTCCTGCTCACAGTGTTCAGCTAGATCCGTTCCTGCTATTTACATTTAGTGCAGTGCGTCCTGCTCACAGTGTTCAGCTAGATCCGTTCCTGCTATTTACATTTAGTGCAGTGCGTCCTGCTCACAGTGTTCAGCTAGATCCGTTCCTGTTATCTTCTAGACTATTTACATTTAGTGCAGTGCGTCCTGCTCACAGTGTTCAGCTAGATCCGTTCCTGCAATTTACATTTAGTGCAGTGCGTCCTGCTCACAGTGTTCAGCTAGATCCGTTCCTGCTATTTACATTTAGTGCAGTGCGTCCTGCTCACAGTGTTCAGCTAGATCCGTTCCTGCTATTTACATTTAGTGCAGTGCGTCCTGCTCACAGTGTTCAGCTAGATCCGTTCCTGCTATTTACATTTAGTGCAGTGCGTCCTGCTCACAGTGTTCAGCTAGATCCGTTCCTGCTATTTACATTTAGTGCAGTGCGTCCTGCGCACAGTGTTCAGCTAGAGCCGTTCCTGCTATTTACATTTAGTGCAGTGCGTCCTGCTCACAGTGTTCAGCTAGATCCGTTCCTGTTATCTTCTAGACTATTTACATTTAGTGCAGTGCGTCCTGCTCACAGTGTTCAGCTAGATCCGTTCCTGTTATCTTCTAGACTATTTACATTTAGTGCAGTGCGTCCTGCTCACAGTGTTCAGCTAGATCCGTTCCTGCTATTTACATTTAGTGCAGTGCGTCCTGCTCACAGTGTTCAGCTAGATCCGTTCCTGTTAAATTCCTACTGACCGGCAGGCTTGTCTGGTTACAGTATATAAAGCTACCTGAAGAAAATTACAGGTGTTCTATTTGATCCTATTAGTACCACGGTCAGGCAGCTAGACTATTTACATTTAGTACAGTGCGTCCTGCTCACAGTGTTCAGCTAGATCCGTTCCTGTTATCTTCCTACTGACAGGCAGGCTTGTCTGGTTACAGTATATAAAGCTACCTGAAGAAAATTACAGGTGTTCTATTTGATCCTATTAGTACCACGGTCAGGCAGCTAGACTATTTACATTTAGTACAGTGCGTCCTGCTCACAGTGTACAGCTAGATCCGTTCCTGTTATCTTCCTACTGACAGGCAGGCTTGTCTGGTTACAGTATATAAAGCTACCTGAAGAAAATTACAGGTGTTCTATTTGATCCTATTAGTACCACGGTCAGGCAGCTAGACTATTTACATTTAGTACAGTGCGTCCTGCTCACAGTGTACAGCTAGATCCGTTCCTGTTATCTTCCTACTGACAGGCAGGCTTGTCTGGTTACAGTATATAAAGCTACCTGAAGAAAATTACAGGTGTTCTATTTGATCCTATTAGTACCACGGTCAGGCAGCTAGACTATTTACATTTAGTACAGTGCGTCCTGCTCACAGTGTACAGCTAGATCCGTTCCTGTTATCTTCCTACTGACAGGCAGGCTTGTCTGGTTACAGTATATAAAGCTACCTGAAGAAAATTACAGGTGTTCTATTTGATCCTATTAGTACCACGGTCAGGCAGCTAGACTATTTACATTTAGTACAGTGCGTCCTGCTCACAGTGTTCAGCTAGATCCGTTCCTGTTATCTTCCTACTGACAGGCAGGCTTGTCTGGTTACAGTATATAAAGCTACTTGAAGAAAATTACAGGTGTTCTATCCCAGCTTAGTGCAGCTACAGGCCATTAGTATGTCTGGAAGGCCAAGAAGGAGAGGCAGACAGTCACAAGCCAATAAGAGAGGGCAAGCAGGCTCTGTGTCTAGTGCTGGTCGTGGAGACGGTGCATCCTCATCAGCACGTGGCCATGGGACACGCTTGGCCTTTTTTTCGGCAGCTGGCCATGTTGAGCCGCAACATGCGGAAGACTTGGTCGAGTGGATGACCAAGCCGTCCTCATCCTCCTCATCCTCTCTCACCCATGCCCAGGGTGCTTTGTCTGGCAAAGCAGCGGCCTCTTCCCTCAGCTCAATGTCATCAGTGACTCCTTCCCTAGCTCCACCATGTCCTCATGAGGATTCCCTCGAACTGTTTGACCACAGTGTTGGGTACATGCTCCAGGAGGATGCCCAGCGTTTGGAAGGCTCTGATGACGATACTGAGCTCGATGAAGGCAGTAACATGAGCGCGGACAGAGGGGGTGCCCAAGAAGGACAGCAATCTGGCAGTCATGCTCCCCCTGCTGCAGCATACTGCCAGGTTTGCTCCAGTGATGAGGAGGGAGGGGATGATGAGGTCACTGACTCAACGTGGGTGCCTGATAGGAGAGAGGAGGAGGAGGAGGAGGAGGAGGAGGAGGCGGCAGCACATCACCAACGAGGCAGGATGCCCTCCAGGGGCCAGCCTAAGGGCAGCACATTGACTGCATCACACCCCAAAGCTCCACATGTGCAGGGCGCTGCAGTCTCTGCGCGTTATTCAAAAAGTTCTTTGGTGTGGGCCTTTTTTGAGACGAGTGCATCAGATCGCACCGCTGCTATTTGCAACATATGTCTCAAGCGTATCTCGCGTGGCCAAAATATCTCCCGCTTGGGTACCACATGCTTGACCAGACATATGTTGACCTGCCATGCAGTTCGTTGGCAAGCGTATCTAAAAGACCCACACCAAAGAACAAAGAGGATCTCTCCTTGCTCCTCATCAGCTGAGATTTCCAACCCCACTAGACCTTCAGTCCTCTCTGAGACCTGCAGTGAGAGGAATGAAGGTGTAGAATTAGGTGTGTCACAACCAAGTACTTGTGGGCAATCTGCTTTTGGTACACCGACGTCAGATTGTACCAGGCAAATTTCCCTGCCCCAGCTGCTGCACCGCCGAAAGAAGTTTGCTCCCAGCCATCCACATGCCCAGCGGTTGAATGCTAGCTTGGCAAAATTGCTAGCACTTCAACTGCTGCCTTTTCAGTTGGTAGACTCTGCCCCCTTCCGTGAGTTTGTGGAATGTGCGGTTCCTCAGTGGCAGGTACCCAAACGCCACTTTTTCTCACGGAAGGCGATTCCGGCTCTCTACCGGCATGTGGAAGGCAATGTCCATGCCTCGCTGGACAGGGCGGTCAGCGGTAAGGTGCATATTACCGCTGACTCATGGTCCAGCAGGCATGGACAGGGACGTTACCTAAGTTTCACGGCGCATTGGGTGACTCTGCTGGCAGCTGGGAAGGATGCAGGACAAGGTGCAGTAGTGTTGGAGGTTGTTCCGCCACCACGCCTCCAAAATGCTGATTGTGACACACCTCTCTCCTCCACCCCCTCCTCTTCTTCTTCCTCCATGGCCTCTTCCTCGGAACCAGCGGTGCTCCGTAGGCGTTCAAGGGGCTACGCAAGTACGCAGGCCAAAAGATGCCATGCGGTGCTTGAGCTGGTGTGCTTGGGGGACAGGAGCCACACTGGGGCAGAGGTTCTGTCAGCTCTGCAGGGGCAGGTTCAGAGGTGGTTGACGCCACGCCAACTTAAGGCAGGAATGGTGGTTTGCGACAATGGCACCAACCTCCTCTCTGCCCTCCGACAGGGACAAATGACCCATGTGCCCTGTTTGGCTCACGTCCTTAACTTGGTGGTGCAGCGGTTCTTGGGCAGGTACCCGGGCTTACAGGATGTCCTGAGGCAGGCCAGGAAAGTCTGTGTGCATTTCCGCCGGTCATATAATGCCAGTGCTCGGCTGACGGACCTCCAAAAGGAGTTTAACCTGCCCAAGAACCGCCTAATCTGTGACATGCCCACCAGGTGGAACTCAACGTTGGCCATGCTGCAGCGGCTGCACACGCAGCAGAGGGCCATCAATGAGTACCTGTGCGACTATGGCACCAGGACAGGGTCAGGGGAGCTTGGTTTTTTTTCCCCACGCCAGTGGGCCATGATCAGGGATGCATGCACTGTCCTGTCACCATTCGAGGAGGCCACGAGGATGGTGAGCAGTGACAGTGCATGCATCAGTGACACTGTCCCCCTTGTCCACCTGTTGGAGCACACGCTGCGTGGAATAATGGACAGGGCACTTGAGGCAGAACAGAGGCAGGAAGAGGAGGACTTCCTTAGCTCTCAAGGCCCCCTTTATCCAGACAGTGTTCCTGCGTGCCCGCCAATCACACAGGAAGAGGAGGAGGAGGAAGAGGAGGAGGAGGAAGATTGTGTCAGTATGGAGGTGGAGCCTGGCACTCAGCATCAGCAGCAGTCTTTAAGGGATCAGTCCCAAGAAACACATGGACTTGTACGTGGCTGGGAGGAGGTGGCTGCGGACCATGTCGTTCTTAGTGACCCAGAGGACTCCGGACCGAATGCCTCAGCAAACCTACGCTGCATGGCCTCCCTGATCCTGCAAAGCCTGCGTAAGGATCCTCGTATTCGTGGTATCAAGGAGAAGGACCAATACTGGCTGGCAACCCTCCTTGATCCACGTTACAAGGGTAAGGTTGCGGACCTTATCTTGCCATCGCAGAGGGAGCAGAGGATGAAACATCTTCGGGAGGCCTTGCAGAAAGGTCTGTGCAACGCGTTCCCAGAGACTGGGAGGTTACAAACTCCTGTTTCTGGACAACGTGTTGCTGAGGCTTCGGTCAGTCAAAGAAGGAGCGGTGGAGAAGGTGGCCGTCTGACCGATGCGTTCAGACAATTTTTTGGTCCGCAGCCCCAAGGTATGATCGGTTCCAGCAACCATCGCCAGCGTCTGTTTTACATGGTGCAGGAATACCTAGGGGCAAGATCAGACTTGGACACCTTTCCCACCGAAAATCCTCTGGGTTACTGGGTCTTGAGGATGGATCACTGGCCAGAGCTTGCACAGTATGCAATTGAGCTACTGGCCTGTCCTGCATCCAGCGTTCTTTCGGAACGCACATTCAGTGCTGCTGGAGGCGTGGTAACCGATCACAGGGTGCGTCTGTCCACCGACTCGGTCGATCGGCTGACCTTCATAAAAATGAATGAGTCTTGGATCACCACCAGCTACCAAGCACCTGATGCTGATGTAACCGAATAATTTTTTTTGAAATCTCAGATCCCTTCAAAGACTGCCTATGCTGATGCTGAGTGACTATCCCTGAGTAATTATCCTCTTCCTCCTCAATCATCACGCTGATAGCTTGTAAGAACATTTTTGGTTCTGGGCGCCACCACCAGTGCCTAAGGCACAATTTTTCAGCCCCTGTTTAACAGGGGCGTGTAATTACAATTTTTGATGTAATACTTTGCAGCAGGGCTCGTTCCTGCATTCCAACTAGAGTGTCTGTGAGGGGTTGCAGTGTTGTGGCACCAGCACCAGTGCCTAGGGCCCAATTTTTCTGCCCCTGTCTAACAGGGGCGTGTAATTACAATTTTTGATGCAATACTTTGCAGCAGGGCTCGTTCCTGCGTTCCAACTAGAGTGTCTGTGAGGGGTTGCAGTGTTGTGGCACCAGCACCAGTGCCTAAGGCCCAATTTTTCTGCCCCTGTCTAACAGGGGCGTGTAATTACAATTTTTGAAGCAATAATTTGCAGCAGGGCTCGTTCCTGCGTTCCAACTAGAGTGTCTGTGAGGGGTTGCAGTGTTGTGGCACCAGCACCAGTGCCTAAGGCCTAATTTTTCAGCTCCTGTTCAACAGGGGCATGTAATTACAATTCTTGATCTAATATTTCACAGCAGGGCCCTGTGAGGGCTTACAGTGTTGTGGCCACAGCAACACCTAAGGCCCAAATTTCTGCTGAGTATATAGGGCAGGACCCTACTTTCAAACATCTAACTTACAAACGACTCCTACTTGTAAACGGAAGGAGACAACAGGAAGTGAGATGAAATCTACCCCTAGGAAGGGAAATTCTCTCCTGTAAGAGTTAATATGGGAAAACAAGTTCTCCTTTCCACTGATGCTTTCCAATCCTTGTTCCACAAAAAAACCCAAATTTTCAAAAAACATTTTTCATTGGGACAAAAAAGTGAGGTGAAATCTTCTGAAGAGGAGGAAAGACAGCAAAACAAATGTCACAGGGGTGATAACCCTTCCCTATGTTTTCCAAAAAGCTTAGAAAAGATTTTTTGGCTGGAGCTAAACACGTTAAAAATGTTCAAAATTACAAACAGATTCTACTTAACAACAAACCTACAGTCCCTGTCTTGTTTGCACCGCCTGTATACTGCTGTTCAGAGTATATAGGGCCTGGTGGCCCCACACCTTTCCTTATTTTAATTTGGGTGCGGGGTTCCCCTTAATATCCATACAAGACCCAAAGGGACTGGTAATGGACTGGGGGGTACCCATGCCGTTTGTCTCACTGATTTTCATCCATATTGCCATGACCCGACATGACATTAAACCCGCAAGCAGTTTTAAATGAGATTTTTTCCTTTAAAAATGACATTTGGTGCAGGGACTGTTCTAAACATGGGAAACACGCGTCACTTTACAGGCATACTATAGACACCCCCCAGGTACGATATTTAAAGGAATATTTCACTTTTTTTTTTTTACTTTAAGCATCATTAAAATCACTGCTCCCGAAAAAACGGCCGTTTTTAAAAGTTTTTTTTGCATTGATACATGTCCCCTGGGGTAGGACCCGGGTCCCCAAACCCTTTTTAGGACAATACCATGCAAATTAGCCTTTAAAATGAGCACTTTTGATTTCGAACGTTCGAGTCCCATAGACGTCAATGGGGTTCTAACGTTCGTGCGAACTTTCGGTCCGTTCGCGGGTTCTGGTGCGAACCGAACCGGGGGGTGTTCGGCTCATCCCTAGTCCTAGTAGATGATAGGCTCAGCAATGGCATGCAATGCCAAGCTGCTGCTAACTCCAAACAGGACTTCTTATGGATTTCTTTCAACAATGGCTTTCTTCTTGCCACTCTTCCATAAAGACCAGATTTGTGGCATGCACGACTAATAGTTGTCCTGTGGACAGATTCTCCCACCTGAGCTATGGATCTCTGCAGCTTCTCCAGAGTTACCCTGGGCCTCTTGGCTGTTCTTCTGATGAATGCTCTCCTTGCCCTGGCTGTCAGTTTAGGTGGAACGACCATGTCTGAGTAGGTTTGCAGTTGTGCCATACTCTTTCCATTTTTGGATGATGGATTGAACAGTGTTCGGATTTTATAACCTAACCCTGCTTTAAACTTCTCCACACCTTTATTCTTGACCTGTCTGGTGTGTTTCTTGGCCTTCATGATGCTGTTAATTCACTAAGGTTCTCTAACAAACCTCTGAGGGCTTCACAGAACAGCCGTATTTCTACTATATTGTAGTATATACTACATTGTATTTATACTGCAATTCAATTACACACAGGTGGACTCTATTTACTTATTAGGTGACTTCTGAAGGCAATTGGTTTCACTAGATTTTAGTTAGGGGTATCAGAAATAAGGGGGCTGAATACAAATGCACACTACACTTTTCAGATATTTATTTATAAAACATTTTGGAAACCATTTATCATTTTCACTTCACAATTATGTACCACTTTGTGTTGGTCTATCACATAAAATCTCAATAAAATACATTTACCTTTTTGGTTGTAATATGACAAAATGTGGAAAATGTTTATGGGGTATGAATACTTTTTCAAGGCACTGTACCTGAATAGGGAGATATAAACAATCATACTTACCTACAGTATATCCTTGTGACTTTTTCTTCATACTTACTGTCAGAAACCATGAACCAGACCGAGACAGAAGTACAGTAAAATCACACTTGTTTATTAAAGTGGTTGTAAACCCTTACAACACACTTTTACCTACATGGTTTAGGAGATATCTACAATTCCCCGTACAAGTATTTCTTCTGCGCATGCGCCGACCTACTCGGCGCATGCGCACTTTAGATCCCTCATGCTGTGCTGTTCCAAGTAAAGGTCATGCCGTGACTGGCGGCTCCTGCGTGCAAGCGCTGAGTGATGTCACGCGACTCCGGACAGTCACAGAGCCGGAGTCCGCAACCCCGGAAGGAAGATGAACACTTCAAGCTGGCGAGGAAATCGGGTACATCGCAGGCTTCGGTTTTAGGTAAGTGACACATAATGGGCTACTATGCGATGCATAGTAGCCCATTATGCTCTACCTTTGCAGGGAAACAAAGAGAACGTAAACCCATCAGGGTTTACTTCCTCTTTAATAAAAATAAAAAGGTAAATAGAGTACGCGTAATCAAAGCATAGCCAGAGTCCAGTAACCAGATCGGGTAATCAGCCAAGCCAGAGTTCAGTAACCAGATCGGGTAATCAGCCAAGCCAGAGTTCAGTAACCAGATCAGGTAATCAGCCAAGCCAGAAGTCAGGGATCCAAGTAGAGGAACAGCAAGCAGGATAAGGAGCCAGAAGGGATGTCAGCAAATCCAGTCTTTAAACAGGAATGCAGGAGATGGTTTCTTGTGATGTGACCAAGGCGAAGGCAGAGATCAAGTGAGCTGGATGGCTTTAAGTAGGGGGGACTGACAAGCAGAATCAACAACAGCTGGGTAACTGTGGAGAGATAGGAGCTGGCAATTAGCCGACAGCTGAGCGGCCAGCTCAGAGAAGGAAGGGCTGAGCCCAGCCCTGACACCCATTTTTGCCCTGCTTTTGTGCTACCTGAGTCCCTGTTCCTGTGCCGCTATTTGAATTGAATGTCTGTGATAATACGCATGCACGAGATGAGACGCATGATGTCATTCACTTCATTCACTTGTGCATACACTATATAAAAATACTGAGGTCTGTTGAGTAGAAGAAAAAAAAGATTGCGGGGGAAACCTTTTTTTTCCCTAGCAAATGAATGTAATTTCGTATGGCGTGTGAGCAAAAAAAAAAAACAAAAAAAAAACGCATGATGTTGTGCGTTTCATCTCTATCGTGCGCTGTATGACAATACTGCGAGATTTCACAACAAACAAGCTACCAGACAAGTTAACTATCTGGCTATTGCGGTGCAGTATAGAGACACCACACACCTTTAGCCTAATGTTTTGACAGGATGTTAGAATGGTCTCAACCTTGGCTCCTCCTAGATCACACCCACTAACATGCTTGACCCCACTCCTGGGGCATGACAAAAACATTCCAGAGGGCGAGGCCTAGGAGGAGTCAAGGCTAAGGCCGTTCTTACATCCTTTCAAACATTAAACACTTGCTGACCAGCGACGTACCCGCACATTGCTAGACTTCAAGTAGTTATACTGGGATGAAGCCTGTAGCTACAGTACTGTTTTTTAGAGCCAAAAGTTG
Source organism: Aquarana catesbeiana (assembly GCF_042186555.1). Taxonomy (NCBI): domain Eukaryota; kingdom Metazoa; phylum Chordata; class Amphibia; order Anura; family Ranidae; genus Aquarana; species Aquarana catesbeiana. The sequence continues at coordinate 174,151,343 of NC_133336.1, read as the reverse complement.
GCTCTCTTCTAAAAGCAATCCTATTGGCTAACTAACAACTGGATTGCATTTACAAGCAGCGGGAGGGAGCGGGAGCCCCCCCCCCCCACACTACCTTCCATGGCTTTATTGTGATCTCCCATCCCACCTGGAGTCCCAATCGACCGTCCGGGACTTCCGTGGGCTGATCATAGAGGCGATCAAGGACAGGAAGGGCTTTGATCACCTCTATAATATAGGAACCGGAAGCAATGAGTTTACATCACTTTTGGTTTCCCCGGAAAAAACTGCGCCATTTTTAAAAATTAAAATCATTTGATCACACAGATCTTGGTGTGATTACATGTTTTTAATGGCAGAGGAGGGATCAGGGGTCTTATAGACCACAGACCTCTTCATAAAGAGTACCTGTCACATGCTTATTGCTGTCAAAAGTGAAGTTTACATTCCTTGTTACAGCAACAAAAGTGATAATAATTTTTTTTAAAGGGACAATGTAGAGCAATTTTTTTTTTAAGTACCCCCATTCTCCTGTGCTCACGCGCAAAGGCGAATGCATGTGGCAGTCCAGCACGCACACAAATAGCAATCTTTCCACATGTGGGGTATCACTGCAAACATCAGATCAAGGGCAGTGATTCTAGCACCAGACCTCCTGTGAAAAATCTAAAGTGGCAACCTGTAAAAGCTTTTAAATTGTCGCCTATGGATAGTAAAATTTACGTTTTCTATCCTTGTTGCGCGGGCGTGCGCAATTTTAAAGTGTGACATGTGCTGTGGAAGTGAAGGGAAATCTCTACAATGGGACACAGATGGCAAAAAAAAAAATCTGAAAGGGGTTATAACCCTCCCTTGCTCTATCCGAAAAAATGCCTATAATTCTACTTAAAGCATTGATAGTATGTAACCAGAGCTGAGAGTTTTGAACCATGATGATGCAGTTGGAAGTTGAAGCAGAAGGTCCTAAGGTGGCCATTGGTTAAAAGTCAGGAGCGCTTGTTTGCACAGGTAGCTTTTCCAACCAGTTAAAAGGAGCTTCCTACTTTTTAGTGGAAGAAATTGCGGGATCAAAGTTTACACCATTTACAGTATCAGATGAATGCACCACGTTTATGAATTCTTTTACACATCCCTTATGAAAGAATAAGTGCATATCTCCCTTCTCAATGTTCTTGAGGAGACATCTATGAGTCTGTGGTCAGCTTCTCAGTTGCTGGCTTTGCATATTCGCTCCTCTTCCATTTTAGCTTCAGTAAAAGTATAAATTGGCTTCATTAACAGATTTCAATTACATTTTATTTTAAAATCAATAGCCTGTGCTTATGTGTACTTAGCTGAATGTGCAAAAAAAACACTACCTACAGGTACAGTCCATTTACCCTTAAGAGAATTGATCTTTCATGTAATATTAAGAAACAATGATCTTTTTGTGCTGATTAATTCTATGAATAACTCAGTGAGAATAATCTCGCCTTCACCAATCATCTACTGAACTAATTGGTTATTGGTTGGCTTTACGAGCTTTATGTCTTCCAAGTCATGATCCTTCCCTTGAAACCTGGCTGGAGATGATAAAATATAATGTGCTGAACAGCATGTGGCCAGCCATTTTTCTTGTTATTCCCTTCAGCATGCGCCCTTACTTGTGCACACCCTACTGGGGAAAGAAGGACTTGTATAGATGCATTTGTTAAATGTATCATTGAAAATGGAAAATTGAATATTCCCGTAATTTTCTTGACAGCAGACACATGGATAGGCACCAGGAAAACAAAAAATGTAAGACTTACCGTTATGTAATTTTTCTTTCCTGGTGCTTACCCGTGTGTATGCTGCCATGTAGGCACTAGAAAAGTTGTTTGTTTTATCTGTTCAATAAGTGCCAATAAATCTGTGCATATTTCCCGAAATCCAGTGAGCCAGTAACTGCATTCTGCCTCTGCCACAGTGAAATGAGGCTGAGGCTTTCTAGATGAGATAAGGAGGAAGCATAGGATATGTATCCTCTACTGAAAGAAAATAAGTCCTTAGAGGAGCCAGATGGCTTGGGTTTGGCTTTCTACAAAGAGGGAGCCTCTCAAAAATGGGGTCACCCAAACTGAGTAGTCTATATACAGTTGCACCAGAAAGAGCACTGAACAATCCAAAAATCCAACAATGATTTATTGCTTCAGTAAATAACTACAGAAAGAACAACATCCAACATGTTTCAGGAGTCCATAAATCTACAAAAGCTGATGGGATAGACCATGGGTGCTTTACTGCTGTTGCAGAACTACAAGTCCCATCATGCTTCTGCCTTTGAGAGTCATGTAACTATCAGCCTTGCAATGCCTTATGGGACCTGTAGTTCTGCAACAGCTGGGAGGCTACAGGTTGAGCACACATGGGACAGACCATCAAAAGAGCAGTTTGATGGTCTATCCCAACAGTTTTTGAAGTTTAGTCCAAACAGGTGCAAACAGCCTAGGGTGAAGCTGCTGCTCCTCTCTAGATATTGTACAGCAAGCGTTGTCATCATAGGAGAGGAACTGTGTTACTGAGAGGATCACCTAGCAAAAGGGAAAAAAAACATTAATAAATAAAATGAAAGCAGCTGCCAGATCTTGGTACTTGTAAGCTGCAATATATTACATTTTTGTTCTTGGGTTTAGATATTCTTTAGGCAATGAAGCATAACTCATATACAAATTGAGATCCTAAAATATACCACACAACTAATAATGGAAAGAATCAATCTTTTTCAACTGAAACATTCCAGAGAAGTATCAGTTTTGATTAAGTCGATTGTATTTACAAATTAAATATATTTTCTTAATAGCTGTATGTAAAGTCTGTTTTAAAAGTCACAGAACAAATCATAGATAATGTTTAATTGTGCAAATAAATGGAGTCCTGATCTATTTTTCAAGTGACATTGAAGATCAATGGAGTACAAAGGACTATGTGTGAGTGATGTGTTGTTGGATTATTCGGACGATGAGAAATCCCTGTTGTATTACACGTATAAATTGATCAGAACTGCAGCGTGCATGCATGGTGGGGCATTACACTCTCTTTGACCAAAGAGAGCATATCGCTCTGTAGATCAGTTAATAGTTTAGTTATCAGACAAATAAAAGGTCTAGGGAATAAAGCATATCAAGAGCAACTTCAGGAACTTAATATGTACAGCCTGGAGGAAAGAAGGGAAAGGGGAGACATGACTGAAACCTTTAAATACATCAAGGGGGTGAATATGGTGCAGTATTTTCAAGATGAAACCAAAATCAAGAACACGGGGACATGACCTCAAACTAACTGAAGGAAAGTTCAAAACGAATCTTAGAAAGTATTATTTTACTGAAAGGGTAGTTGATGCTTGGAATGGACTTCCAGTAAACCAGTCAACAGTAAATTGCTTCAAACATGCTTGGGACAAACATAGATCTATACTCAGAAAAAAAGTTAATGAAAAAAAAAAATGGGGAAACCCAATGAACCGCTCAGTCTTTTTCCTGCTGTCACTTTTCTATGTATTCTAAATAAGATGACACATAATAGGAAAAAATTATGGTGTTAAAAATTTGTCCAGAATCACCTAAACTAGTAATAACGTGAGGCTTCAGCCTCAAGTCTTTTCCTCTTCTGTTTACTTCCCGCATGGGTCCTTCAGGTTATATGTGTCATATTCAATGTCCACTAGCAGAGTCCTCTCAGGATCTAGAAGAAGACTGATGTCAGCGGAAAGTTGAGGTGACTGGCAGCCTTGGGCGCCATGGCAGCAATGGATTAGTGGTCCCTATGGTTGCCATCTCATCCCTTTAAACCCAAACACATATTAATTACACAGGTTCTGTGGCTGATTGAGGTCGTAATTAAACTCACTCGATGCCTTATCTGCATTTAATTAGCCTCAGAACCAGTGTAATTCAAAGGTGTTCGGGTTTAAAGGGATGAGGTAGCAACTCTAGTGGTCCCTGCATCCAAAAAATGGATGGGACCTGGATGGTGAATTATAGCTAGCTTCACAAGGTAAGGAAACAAAAAAGGTACAAGAAGGATGAGTTAGAGTATTCTAATAATACTTGGTGATTTTGCCATGAAGGTCATTGTTCAGGGACTTCCTGTCAGAGGGTGACAAGATTATTTAACTGTTTCCCAACTTTACTGCCACCCTGTCTGATAGAGACTACAAGTGCCTGTTCAACACACTGCATTAGGCAAGTCCTACTGTTGTCACCATCAGGAAATGCATCCTGAGAAATGCCATGCAGCTAGTGCTTAAGTACATGCATGTAGACAAGAAGTGGCTGGAACAAATGGTGCAAAAAAGTGAAAACAAGTATTTTAACTAAAAAAAAAAAAAAAAAAAGAAGCAACCACTTATACAGTGCAATAGAAGACTAAAAGTCATTCAGATAGAATCAAATTCAGTTACATCTACTTTATGCAAACTATTTTTTTATCCATTAATCTTTGACTGTGTTCCAATTTAACCTGGCACCACAATCACTGCCCTTGGTTTCCTGTTTGAGGATGGCTCCTTTCTATTGTAGCATTCTATCGAGTCACCCTTGCATGCAGGGACTAGGGTTGTGTCTCCCCTACACTGCGTGGATCTATAGAACCCTGCAATTCCCTCTCCTCCCTGCTCTTCTCCCTTCATGTCTCCAAGCTAACAGTTTTGGTGCTACACTAGCATATCTAATCCAAACGTATATTGTAAATGTAACAGACAATGCGTTTTAGGGGCCATGCAACTGCCCCCTTCATCTGGGCTTTAAAAAAAGATGGTATGGACTCAAGATGTATAAGTACTGTGAATCTACACAGAACACAGTTGGGTAATACCAACCAGCTGCTGAACAAGACTTAGATCCATGTAGATTCAAAGTACTTCTATATCTTCATCCAGATTCAATACCATCTTTCTTGAAGCCCTGATGAAGAGGGAGTTGTATGGCCACTGAAACACATCTCTGTGTGTAGCGCAACTCATGTAGAAGCCGCAGGAATTTTGCCCAGGTCTTCCTAAACTTCATCTCAGCAGCCAATCACACAGTAGTTTTCCCAGCCAGGCGCACACAACACTTTCACTCGTTTTTTTAATGACCAGTTTAGGAGATGTTGTTTTTGTTTTTTGTTTTTTTTGAGAACTTGGATAGGTATGAGGGTAGTTGAGGGATACTCCAAAATTGAGAACAATGTACACTGAGGACTTCTTCCCTTCTGCTTAAAGTATAACTAAAGGCAAAACTTTTTTTTTGGACAGTGGAGAGGGATTAGACCCCCTGTCAGTTTGTATTGTTGTCTGTGCCCTCATTAGGGAGATCCATCCTCTCTAATTGTCCTGTTTTTCATTATCATTGAAAGTGAAAGTGAAAGTAAAGGAAAATCACAAATTTTGTCCCCCAGAAAATGAATAGAGGGGAAATCTTCCAATAGGGACACTTGTTCTGGTGACCTAGGGGTCCCCAAGAAATTCCCTCAATTTGCAGGGATTTCCTATCACTTCCTGTTTGGCTATGGGACAAGAAGTGAAGGTAAATTTCCCTAATGGGACAAAGATGGCAAAAATAAACCTTACAGGGGTTAAAACCCTACCTTACTCTATCCAACATTCAAAAAAAGGTTTTTCCTATAGTTCTACTTTAAGTAGTAACCAGTAAAGCAAAATCCTTTCTCTTAGTGGACAAAATCCCCTTTAAATAGACCCACAGCTGACTATACCTAGGCACCAGAGGGGTAGCTAGAGCACAAGGTCCCCAAGATCCAGTAATGTCTGTACTCACACGGCCCAAGGACAGATAAATGCCTCCTTCCAATCTTCCAAGCAATGCCCTTCAGTGATACCAGACAGATCTGTAGCAGACAGCTCCCCTCAGTAAGCTTCTTTGAAGCACCTGGGTCTCTGCATTCCTCCCCTCAGGTCGCTCCCCTGAGGTCTCTACACAGCAGCTTGTGCCTGAGGAGGCAGCGTGCCTCCCCCAAGCTGGACTGGGTAGCTTCCCACCTACTATCTAGAAAAATTCTCCAGTCTCCTGGATACAGAGGAAGCCATAGGCAGAACTAGCAGCAGCTGAGCACACTGAGCAGACCTAACTAGCAGATTGTAGCTTCACTGATTACAGTGAGCAGAATATGCTTTTGCCTGTCACACAATTACAACAACACTACCTACCGTATGGCAATTAAAATCAAAAACACAACTTAAATAGCTATCTAACTATCCTAGCACCTACCTAGGTGGGTGCTACATGTGTACGGAAGCAGCCCACATATTACTTTGTTGCCCAGCTGGGTTACTATTGTACACTTGTGATAAAATCAACTTCAAACACAAAAATTCAAGGTTCCAGCACCCTCAATTCACCACTTCAAGTTTTCCCAAGCTAAGAGACTGACTAAAGACTGCACTGTCAACTGTTAACCCTTTCTTGTGAAGCCCAAACATTCAGGGAAGCAGCACTGCGAGTGCTCCATTGCAATTTGTACTCTGCAAGTGCTGGGGGTAACAATTTTAACATATATTTAACTGGAGAATGTTTTTTATTTGTTAAACCAAAAAACTCAGAAGCTTTAATACTACTGTAAGGTAAACATTCAATAATTGGCTGGAAATAGGTGCTCACCGAGGACACAGTACAGCTTTCCTTTAAGAAGTAACAATCATCCATCACACTTCCTTTCGGTCTGTCACCTGCAGTTGGATCTGGAGTTCATGAACAATGAGGTCTATCACACCTCCGCACCGCCACTTTCCTGTCCTCTCCACTCCCGGCTTTAGGAGGCTGGATACAGTTTGATAGAGCTGTTTCTTGATAGAACTTGTTCTAATGAGAGAGTCTCCCAGGCTGCATAAATCTTCTGATTTCAGGGCTTTGATGAAGTGGCCTCGTCTCAAAATGCTGAAAACAGTGAGGTGAATATCTGTCTTCCGAGAGAGAGGTTTCCGTACAAAATAAGCTACTTTAATCCTGCGAGGCTGTAATTTAACACAACAACATAGTGGCTACTGCAGCTACAGGGCCAATTATATAAACATCCAGGAAAATGAAAAAAAGCTCAGTTTTGCACATACGTATATGTACTTGTGCCTGTGCAGAACTCATATTGAATCAAACAGCACAAGGAGCAAAGTCCAAAAGATGATGGATAAAAATGTGTACTAAAAAGAACGTTTATTGATGCTTATAGCAACCAATGAGCTACCAACTGTTATTTCTGCAGTGCAGAAAATCCAACAAGGATTCTGATTTCTTTTAGGGCTTGTTTATACTTTTCCTGTACTGGACAGCCACTGTAAAGCCACATAGAAAACAGTTGTTAAAAAAAATTAAATTTTGTATTGGTACATGTCCCCCATGGCAGTGCCCAGCTAACTATGCCATTTGTTTGACCACCCTTAGCCTATTATCCTTGAAAATAGCCAGAATTGTTTATCATATTTAATAGTTTTTTAATTAAAAAATTTCAAACTACAAAGCATAACCCATGTTAGTGCATGGGTAAGTACAATGCATCGATAAATGCTCAAATAGTAACCATCAAGTGTCATGAGGGAAGAACAACTGATGTAGAAAACAATAGATAGTCTGTGTTATGAACAAACATTACAACAATAGTTAGTATTATACCTAGGAACGCGGACTGAGCGCTAACTGGGTGCCAAAGGCACTGGTAAGTGCTGGAGTCAGGGCTCTATGACCAAGCCCTGTGGACAGGGCAAAATGTGTCAGAACCATGACTATCAGGGGGAGCCATTGCTGAGGCCCTTTATCACTGCCTATGCACTTGGAGCCATTCAGTGTGAGACGTTCATCTACAATTCATTATAGATTCTGTTCTGTATTTTTGTGCCACATCCAGTAATAAGCTAAACAATAAAAGATGGGATCCCCTAATGATGGACTTTGAAGGCACTTGAAAAAGGAGTGTTACAATGTATTAATACCAATATAATTTATTAAATTTCAGCGTTAAAAACAATAATAATGTAACAAATGTTATATAGAATGTATAACAGACATTTTTACATGTATATACACTGTTTCAGAAGTACTCTTGCACCCGACGTGTTTCGGAGTAAATATACCTCCTCCCTCAGGGGTGGGTGTAAGTCAGAAACATTTCTATTCTAAAAAAGGGTATATAGGAAAAAATAGAAATATATGTCAACATTCAAACATATATATGAATATAACAATGTGGTTTAATCTCCATGTTTTTTTACACTTAGGTTATTGCAGTGTGTTGCTGACTTTGTTTTTAACTCATAGTTATATGGAATGCTAAGTCAGCAACACACTGCAATAACATAAGTGTAAAAAAAACATGGAGATTAAACCACATTGTGACACCCACCCCTGAGGAAGGAGGAATATTTGTTACATTATTATTGTTTTTAACGCTGAAATTTAATAAATTATATTGGTATTAATACATTGTAACACTCCTTTTTCAAGTGCCTTAAAAGTCCATCATTAGGGGATCCCATCTACTATTCATTATATTGCTTACTGGATTAGCAGCATCCTTCTTGAGTGGGATACCAGAGCCATAGCATCAGCACTTGGAGCTGTGCTTTGTTAAGTATATACAAGATCACAGGAGTCAGGTCTGCCAAATGAGAAAACATAGGAATATGTAAACAGAGGCCTCCATAACAAGGGGACCAAAGAGGATAGAAAGGGAAAAGATGTAGGGAAGGAGGGAAGTCAGGACATCAGGGACACCCAAAGCAGGAGCCCTAAGACCTCAGGGACTATTAACATGCATAACTTGCTATAGACATAGATGGGTGGTCATGCTGTATCACAGGGTCTAAGTTTTTAAACATTTATTGGTGTGTCTAGGAGGATACTGATGAGTTTTTCATTGATGAAGAAGGTATTCATATGGCAACAGACTTCTATAAAAGAAACAAAAAATATATTTGCCGCAACTAGCTGACTGTACTGATTGTGGACCACATTCCTGATACATAGAGTAAAAACAGGTTCCTCAAACTGGGACTTTAAACGGACCACAAACAGTATTTTAGTAAAAAATGTATTAATTTATTGAACATTGATAACAATCAACAACATCAGAGTGGAAATAAAAGCAACAAATACATATGTTGGGAGCAGAAATGGAAACAGCTGAAAAGAAAGCCCAAAACCTGTCAGACAGACAGAATGTCCAACGCGTATCGAAAAAACAAAATTCAGATCTTCTTCAGGGACAAAGAGCTTACGAGTTCCAAATCTGTAGCTCATATCCCAAGTGTTAAAGCTCCACCCATACAGAGAAAGATCATAACTCAATAATGACCTAAGATGGAATAATGTGGCTGTTTGTGTCTGCCAGGTGGAACAGCCACACCATTCCATCTTAGGTATAAGATCAATAGGTGCTATATACTGCTCCGGCGTGATGTTATCCCCAATGATAGTTATCCGTATGAAGTGAGAAAAGAAAATACTTCATAGTGTGAATCCATAAAAAGTAGAAGTTTTATTTAAAAAATCCATATAGTAAAATTCGTAGTCCATAAACTAAAGCTAAAAACAGTGCTCAGATAACCGGCTCGCAGCCGAGGGCAGCGCGGTGAGGCGTGCGTTCCACCGCCCAACAGCTGAAACCAGAACTGTCACAAACAGGAAGAGAGATGCTGACGTGTGCGTATCACGAGGCCACGCCTTACGCGTTTCGTCATCAAGACGTCATCTTTTGGCGCCTCAGATGACGTCTTGATGACGAAACGCGTAAGGCGTGGCCTCGTGATACGCACACGTCAGCATCTCTCTTCCTGTTTGTGACAGTTCCGGTTTCATCTGTTGGGCGGTGGAACGCACGCCTCACCGCGCTGCCCTCGGCTGCGAGCCGGTTATCTGAGCACTGTTTTTAGCTTTAGTTTATGGACTACGAATTTTACTATATGGATTTTTTAAATAAAACTTCTACTTTTTATGGATTCACACTATGAAGTATTTTCTTTTCTCACTTCATACGGATAACTATCATTGGGGATAACATCACGCCGGAGCAGTATATAGCACCCCTGGACGGAGGATCACTTCCCGGTTCCGCCATCGCAGGACTGTCTGCATTTGCCTTCTACCCCTGCAGGGGTTAGGCAGTCCGGTAAGTGTACACACGAGTGGGGGTGGAGTGAAGGACGGAACATCTCAAGCTGATAGCTGTGACTACGTTTTCCCTTCACCAGTGGGACACACTCTTTGGGACTCTTTTGTGGACTTTTTTCTATTTTAATTTACCACTGGCTATATAATTTTTTCTTTTTTGCCTACACACATATATGGACTGTTTTGCATTTATTGCTTTTTTGTGATTGTTTAATGCCCACAGGCTGGGGTCAATTTCATAATATTTACAACAATAGTTTACATTAAGATTGTTTTTTTCAGGTCTTCGCTTTTCATATGTTTATGTATTTTAACCACTGTTCATGCGGATCACCATAATTGTTCTCACGATTGTTTACAAATTAGGTTGGCTCCCTAGCTATATACATTTTTAAGATATAGGGATCACTTTCAAGATATAGCTATTCACTGTATATGAGATTTTTTCACATGCGTTTTAGAGCACTTTGCATTTATAATATTTTTATTTCACAGGGGACTCACTCACATTCAGTGATTTTGGACACATTTTTTTTTTGTTATTTTTGGTATTAACATCACATACACATAGTTGGACAGCGCCAATTCCCCTTCCCAGAACAACTTTAATATTTTGGATCTCACTTCGGTGATTTTCACTTATAAGGGGGGCAGCAGTCCTTCCTTTTCCATATTCCTAAGCGCGGAATTTTTTGTTATTCATAAGATCAATAGGGCTTCTCCAGCCATCAGGTAGATCCATGTACTAGCTCATAGCCTGCGATTGTTCGGAGGCTTGGATCCAAGACACAGATTCCATTCCACACTGATCTGATCCATGTGTATGGGGAATAACTACTATACATCTTCTTTTGAGTCACTGTGAATGTAGTGGGACTACTTTGTCCTATGTGGATCACTGGCTGTTGCTATCTTCCTGGCCTGAAGCCAGGAAGATAGCGACATCTCTCTTTTCATCATTGATTTATGATCTTTCTCTGTATGGGTGGAGCTTTAACACTTGGGATATAAGCTACAGATTTGGAACTTGTAAGTCCTTTGTCCCTGAAGAAGATCTGTATTTTGTTTTTTTGAAACGTGTTGAACATTCTGTCTGTCTGACAGATTTTGGGCTTTCTTTTCAGCTGTTTACATTTCTACTCCCAACATATATATTTGTTGCTTTTATTTCCACTCTGATGTCGTTGATTGTTATCAATGTTCAATAATTTTGTACATTTTTACTAAAATACTGTTTGTGGTCCGTTTAAAGTCCCAATTTGAGGAACCTGTTTTTACTCTATAAAGAAACAAAACGCTGTTTCCAGGCTTTTGGTCAGAAATAATTTTCAAGATTCGCCTTCCAATGATTTCAATGGGGTATGCATTAAGATTCACAATTTGTGGATTGTACATGTTCTCTGAACATCATATTTACCCATCATTAACTTCTTTCTATAAGTCAGTGGTTCTCAACTCCTGTCCTCAGGACCCACTAACAGGCCAGGTTTGCAAGATAACTGAAATACATCACAGGTGATATCATTTTCTGCTCAGTGATTGTAGTATTCTAATCTTCATCTCCCCAAGGTAATACTTAAAACCTGGCCTGTTAGTGGGTCCTGAGGACAGGAGTTGAGAACCACTGCTATAAGTAGCAAGAATTGTACTTCTTAGCACATTTTTCTTGCATAAATCCATAACAACCAGTTGGAATCCATCTTGCTCTGGTCTGGCCTTGGTATAGTTAATGCCGTTTGTGTTTATGTTGGGTTACAACTCAGTTTAAAGAGTTCCAGTCGTTTTTCAGTTTATTAAAAGTCAACAGCTACAAAAAGTGTAGCTGCTGACTTTTAATAAACAGACACTCCCCTGTCCCACGGTCCAGTGATGTGGCCGCCTGAAGCCTAGTTTCTCACCCCAGCCTCTCCTCTGCGCCGGCATCACTACTGTGGGCACCCAGCTGTGACAGCTTGCTGCTTCACAGCCTGGTGGACACTGCACATGCAAAAGTCATACTGAGCTGTTCTGAAAGGCTGAGCAATCTTCTGGGACCTGTGATGTGTCCCAGAAGATTGCAGGGAGGCAGGGGAGAGGAGGAGTCACCTAGAGGGAGAGGAGTCCCTAGACGGCGCCGGCTGAAGTGGGAGCTGGGTACCTGTCAAAACTAGGCACCCACACCCCCCCCCCCCTGAAAAAAATGACGTGCCAAATGTGGCACGTCAGGGGGTTAGGACTCCTTAAAGCTGGAGTTCCACTTTTGGGTGGAACTCCGCTTTAACCACTTGACGCCCTGCCATAGTACAGTCACTGAGTCGGGGCAGGCTCAGTCACGTATATATTTGGGATTGAGACTCTCCTGGGTTAGGACCATGCAGCGCGTTCCTCCTGTTACCAGATTACTGTTATCGGTATCCGGTAACTGGGTGTCATGTGACTGCTATGATTGGTCATAATTATCACATGATAATGTAAACAATTTGCCATAAATGATTTTCCATTCATGAACAGCTTGCTTACTGTTGTGATCTGTGATTGGCCCAAAGCAATCTCAGGGTACTTGGTTACCTGTACCATGTGATTAGCTTAGCCAGTCAAAGGTCACAACCATAAGCAAGCTGTTCATGAATGGTTATGCCAATCAGGACAGCTAAAACTATTGCCTACGCAGTGCTCATCATCATCATGTTAAAAGAAAAAAAAAAATCCCTGATAAACTCCCCCCCCCCTTTCTTTGGGATATTAGGAATAGGAGTGTATGTTTAAGTCTTGTTATTTGGTGTAATGTTTATGGTAACTTTTATGTGTAAGAAACTTTATTATTTGATGTCCAGTAAAGTTTTGATTTATGTTTTTTTATCAAAACTGCTCTAGGTGTGTCTGTTCTTTTTAATATTAGATATTTGCGTGGCTGTCCAGTATACCTGTATTTTTAGTATATTGTGCTGCAATAATTAAGAGCTAATCTGCTCAAGCGTATGAGTCTTTTGCTTTTATATATTTTGTTGTTTCTCACTGTTATTAGATTAATATTTATTATCTAATAACAGCCTTATATTGTCCACATTTGTTACAAGTGGGGATCAAATACCACCAAAAGAAAGCTCTATATGTGTGAAAAAATAATATAAATGTAATTTGGATATAATGTTGCATGACCGTGCAATTGCCAGTTAAAGTAGCACAGTGGTAAATATCAAGAAATTCTCTGGTCATAAAGGGCGTAAACCCTTCCGGAGCTCAAGTGGGTAAAATGGAACTAATGTCCTAATGTATAAAAATTTAAAAATTGCAAGGAAGATTTTTTTTTTTTGGCAAAAAAGGCATACAAAGTCATTTCCCAAAAAACGACCCCTACGGTCCTAGCAATTTTTAATTGTCTTTGTACACTGCACAGCACTTACATGCCGAGAATATAGCCTGTTTCCAGGGACAATGAAACTCCTGTGGCATGCATAGAAGTTACATCATCAGTTGAGGCCCAATGACAGAAGACAAGTGTCACTGGACCTGCAGGAAGTGACAAAGAAGATGGCACCAGTAGAGGATAGCATGGTAACTGGAGCATAGTAGGAGGTGGGAGCCTCCAAGCCAGCAAGAAATGTGTTCTGCTTTCACTTGAACAGTTTATTCAATAGGCCCATTGAAAATAGACTTGTAAAGGGAAACAGTGTTTTTGTTCTCAGTATTTTATTTTTTCATTTACCAATACAAAAGTAAATTTTTGACATGACTTTACACAAAATATGGAAAAGCAAGCAAAATGATTTTTGTGCCTATTTGAAAGGTTTGTAAAGGTTTCATAATTTAGTCATCTGTATTTTAGGGAACGTGATCACCAGCCCTGATTAATGACTGTTGATATAAGATCAGTTAGCCTTTTAGAGAGTTTATTATTTTAAGTTAGGTCAGAGTTAAGAACTTTGCTAGACCCTGGAACCCAGGGCACGTGCCCCAGGTCTTCTACTGAGTGCCCCAGATCTCTTTTGAGATATGGAAATGATTCATTCTATGCATAATCTAGTTTTGGAACATCATGCAATGTATTTTCTTTTCTATTATTCTCTTTTTTTTCTTCTAAGCAATAATACATTTGATTTTTATATTAGTCATGTCATTCTAATGCAATTTTCATTTTTATTAAGTTGAAAAGATTATATTAGTCAGACTCAGATTTCATCAAAACCAGTCATCACGGTATCTTACCATCCCCTCAACATTTTAACCTATGTTCTCAGAGGCACCCCAGGGCTATTAGGAACTTTAACACTCAATGGAAAGAATGATTTCATTGAACACGTTATGTCTGACCTGGAGAATTTCTATCACCTCCTGCATACCAGTTGTAATTTCAAACCAGACTGAAGATGGGAGTATCTGCACTTGGCAAGAATAGTTCATAACATGGGCGTCTGCAACGCAGGCAAGTGCCCCCCCCGAGAATCAGGGATCGGCAAGATGTCCGCACATGGACACTGATGTCCATGAGGCGGTCCCTACCTCACCACTGTTGCGCTTGGAGTGGAATATATATATGTATATATATATATATATATATATATATATATATATATATATATATATATATATATATATATATATAAAATATATCCTTTGCAGGGGGAGAGGCCAGAGAGCCTGGAGTGTGGTACTGCAGGAAAACCTGGGGATTCTATTCTATAGAATGAACCCACACAGATGTCTGTCAAATCACCCCTGAAGTCGGACTGAAATGCCGGTTTGAAATTCTGCGAGTGTGAACATGGACTAATGTTCATGATGATTGTGGGATTGCAGCCCACAGCACGAGCAGCATAATGATGCGGCAGTAAAGCAATGGCTGAAAGTTCGTTTGGAGGCAAGTACGGCACCCCATTCAGAGAATGGACAGATCCATGGTGGAAATCTTCTGGTGATCCATAGAGCGCAGCTCGAACCAGAGGGATGGGTGGAGGTACGAGGAAGCAGATGAAGCAGAAGAAATGGTGAGAGTGTCTCTACCTGCTTTATTGCATAGAATTAATTGATCAGCTGTGGACCGGCAAGTTCAGTTTTTTCATATTCTGTTTTAATCCTCCCTCCCCACTCTCCACTATATGGATGAATGACCTTCTCAGACAATACTATTTTAACAAGGCGATCCCCTGCAGTTCATTTCTGGACAATATAAGCCTATGCAAGCCAATTCTATTCTCAGTCTACCCATCTGTTACATAGAAATACATTGGTTCCCTATTTAGAGAAAAGAGAAAAAAAGAAAAATTTGACGGTTTGACCTGATTTTTGTTCATACGAACCTGATGAGACTAAGTCCCTATTTATTATCCACCTAATTTAATTGGATGATTTATATTCTGATCTCAATTATTTTACTTCTCTAGGTCATACTTGAATATGCACTTTATCTCTTAAATTCTGTCATTTCCATATTATCTATATTTTTTCATCCATCCCCTCAATTTTTTAATCCCCATATACATATATATAAATTTTATTTTATCTACTAGCGATTTGAACAATCCCCTGCAATCACCACCAGCAGGTGTTTTGAAGACCGCCACCCACCTACAGGCTTTGTTAAATAGTTTAAAGTAAGTATTTGATAATCCTCTGGACTGTCTGCCCTTTGCTTGCCTTAATAATTAATTAATTTACGGTTTTATATAAAGCCAGATATATTTATCTTATATAATCCAACAGCCTGTTTCATATATTGCTTTTTGCCCTATCTACAGTTTTACCCTTCTGTCCCCTGTGATTGCATTATATGGCTAAGTCAGATTTCCAGTGTTAGTGGATGTTTATGTGGGGACTGACCGAAGCTGGGGTTACACAGGGGTAAGCACTCTTTCCGTGCTATTTCAAAGTGGACACTGCGCTTGTTTATGTTGAAAACCTTTTTGTCTATTTTTTCATTTTCATGATTTCTGACGTGTGTTGTTTATATGTTGTTCTCTAATTTTAGAATTATAAGAGTGTTGGATGATATCACTTCTCGGCTTGCATATCCCTTGAAAAAGCGACACAGCGAACCATGTCAGGCTAGTATGCAACCATATCATCTCTCAAAACTAAATACAATCGATTTCTGTCTGACCACTGTAACTGTATAGACATTTGCAATATTTGTGAACTATGTATAATCTATTTGATTTTAACCCTGAATGGTAAATTAAAAATTAGTTTTTTATAATTTTCCTCTGTTTATTCTCCTTGCACCGTTAAAATCCCTTCCTTCCCTTTCTTTGCTATTTATACTTACTCTCAGGGATGTGGTACCTATTTATTTGGGTGTTTCACCATTAATCGGAACCAAACTTTTGTCACGGTAATCAAATAACAGTTACAGCGGTAGATCCGGGCATCAAAAATATATATTTTTTAACAATTAAAACAAGCAAACAAATGCAGCTTTGTATAATGTTTTACACACTGCCCCATCGCCACCTGCTCTAGTTTCTGGACACTTCCGTTCCTCCAGGGGGCCCTGGATTCTGTATATGGTGTCAGAATGCCTAGTGGGAGGAGCTTGGGGAATATCTGTTTCCCGATGACCTCTGCAATGAATGAACCCAGAAGCACTCAAGTATCAATCTCCAAGCTGAGATGCCAGTTAAACAGCCGGCCAAGTACTGTCCTGTGCTTAAATGACTGTAGCAGATGACAGGGGAAACATTAGGGATCAGATATGCCCCTTATGACTCCATAACGGGAACCTGTCACCTGCCTATACAATACCATAGGGTACTTGTTAGCCCGCGTGTGATAGCAAAAGAGTTGAAAAAAGTGTTAAAAAATGATATAATAATAATAATAAAAAAAAAAAAAAAAAAAACACACACATCTCCTTGTTCACACATACGATTATACAAATGCATGTAGGGTCCACACGTATATATAGATAGCAACTGCACCACACACGTGAGGTATTGCTACAAATGGTGCAGTGGGGGGGTCTAGGGGGCCTAGATGATTCGGCTGTACGTGGCTATGCGCCAGGGGGTTGCATAAAGCACACACTCAGATATGTGCCCTGAACGAGGACGTCTGTTGATGTACAAATGTTTCATTCCTTTTTTTTTCTATTTCCAGTGTTATCACATAACTATATTTTTAATGTGTTGGGTGTGTATGTGCATACACATGCATTTTACATGCATTTACACCAATCATGCATAACATTATGACCACCCACCAAGACCCCCGAGGCATCAGCAGCAGATCCTTTAAGTCCTGTAGGTTGAGAGGCCGGGCCTTCATGGATCGGACTTTGTTTTTCCAACATCCCACAGATGCTTGGTTGGATTGAGATCTGGTGAATTTGGAGGCCAGGTCAACACCTTAAACTCATGGTGTTCTTCACACCATTCTTCAATTCATCAGACCAGGCCACCTTCTTCCATTGATCTGTGGTCCAATTCTGATATTCACGTACCCATTGTAGGCTCTTTTAGCTGTGGCTGCGGGTCAGCATGATGTGCTGAGCTCTGTACCCTGATTTGCTGTGCCCTGATGTGCACTGTACCCCGATGTGCTGTGCCCTGGGCCGGTCTGGATGAAATCCAGGGCCACATTTTTGTCCCAGTCCAGCCCTGTTGGTGTTCATGCACTGTGGTGAAGAAAGTTGCAAACATGCTCCATATTTCCATACAGCTCTGAACTGCACATGACACTAGCATCTTGGTGTGAGCAGGACACATAGAAAACAATTGGTCTTCTGTGTGCCCTTTCCGAGACCTGCAATTTTTAAAAGCAGAAAAAAGCTGATTGGCTGATGTGGGCACCTAGGCAGGTCCTATTTCAGACATGTTTACACAGGCTTGATGCAGTGGGGGAATATGTTACACCACCTTAAAGAGACTTAAGTGTGAACTGGAGCATTTACATATTCTTATTCATCAATCAAATTACTGGAGAGTTTTAAGCCCTTGAAATAACAGGATTAGAATGGCACCTTAACTAATGTGTTTATTTATGTAATTAATGCCTCTTTTCTGAAATCTGTCTACATAGGAAAAAAAAACATCATGCGGCATTAATCTGGTGGCTGCCTGTGACAAGCAAAGAACAATCCTTATTGTGTGCTATAGAATAATTTATTGCTTTACAGTTCATTATGCATGTTACCTTTTGTGCACAGTCATCATCTTTCTGCCACAGTTGTATGAGGATTTAGGCAACTCTTCCAAACGCGCTTAAAACAATGTTTTTTCAAATGCGTTTAGGCACACTTAAATGCGTTCAGGCACATCATGCATTTTAGTTTTTTTATTTAATTGGCCAAAACATTAATTTATTCTGGCCAGTGAAATGAATGCTCAAGCGCTAAACACGCCTAGCGCTTATAGTGTAGCCAAACCCAGGAGGACCCTGCATTCATTATATCTGGTCTCCCACACTACACAGAACATGGAAATTCAATTATTTTAGTAAATAGAAACTGCTAAATCGTGTGACTTCTATCAGTTGCTGGTTAAAGATTGCAGAAGGACTTTTCATATTGCACTGAGCTGTCCTTTTAGGATGCAGGACCCCTGATCCTCTGTCTGGACAGTGCTGATTAGCTCTGTGCTGATCACATGCACTCTCCCTCCCCAAAAAAAAAAAAAAAACCTGTCCAAACTGAGCATGTGCAGCCTGACTCCAAAGGCTGTGTCTTATCCGGACATGTTATGGGGACAATGCAAGAAGAGGAGGATCTGTGCATACAGGATCAAACAGCCTTTTCATACAATGTGGAGGATTAACCCCTTAGGTTCCACAGTGAGTACAACAAGCATGTTTTACTACATGTACAGACTACACTTATGCCGCGTACACACGGTCGGACTTTTCATCTACAAAAGTCCGACAGCCGGACCGACAGACTTCCTGCGGACTTTCGGCGGACTTGCGGCAGACTTTCTAACGAACGGACTTGCCTACACACGACCACACAAAAGTTTGACAGCCTAGTACGCGGTGACGTACATCAAGTCCGGCGAGACTATAAAACGGAAGTTCAATAGCCCGTACGACACCCTTTGGGCTCCTTCTGCTAATCTCGTGTTTATCTCGTGTTAGTAGAAGTTTGTTGAGAGACGATTCGCGCTTGTGAGACTCGTATTTTTCAGTTCATTTTAACTGTTGTTCAGTCTGTGCTTGTGAGGTTTGTATCTGCTTTTCAGTGCGTTTGGTCAGTTGGCATTGAGAAATCTTTGTTTTATTGGCCGCTCGTTCCTGATTTTCAGGTCGTTCTTCACAGGCCTTGCTGTTCTTCAGTGCGTTCTGTTAAGTGCGTTCTGACCAGCCGACCGTTTTATAGCCATGTTACCTGTACGTACTCGTCGTCGAGCTCGTGCATTGTATGTGTTTGGTGCTGTAGTTTATTCTTCAGACCAAGACCAGTCCATGAACAGGGCGAGGAGGAGTTCATGGACCAAGAATTGGTTGCTCCAGCGTGACCAGTTCTGTCACATGCCATTGCTCCGTGAGATCCGTGAGAATAATCCTGAGGATTTCAGGAACTTTCTCTGGATGACGGACCCCGTTTTTGACCGTTTGGTGGCTTTGCTGACCCCCTATATCAGCAGGCAGGATACCTGCATGAGGCAAGCCATCACTCCGGAGCAGAGGCTAGTTGCCACGTTGCGGTACTTGGCGACGGGGAGAAGCCTGCAGGACCTCAAGTTCTCGACAGGCATCTCCCCCCAGGCTCTGGGGATCATTATCCCAGAGATCTGTTCTGCCATCATCCAGGTCCTGCAGAAGGACTATATTAAGGTACGAATTTTTTCTTTTATTAGCATCACATGTTCTTTTATTTATTCTTTGATAATGTAATGTATTTCTTAGCTCAAACACTACTTACCATCATTGTAATATAGTGTGAATGTCCCCTTTTTCTTCTCACGCATGCTTGATTTGTTTCATGTTCTTTTTTGTCATGCATGTATATTTGCCTCTCCAGCATACAATGCTGGTCACATATTCACCTAGTCTACTCAGTTTGAATGTATTTAGTCAGCTGCATTGTATTTTGTTTCCCCTAAACTCTATCCAAATAGTGTGCTTATAATTAGCTTGATTTCAACCCCCCCCCCCCTAATACTTTGCTAGAATCTTCTGTGGTGTTGATTTTTAAAAAGCAAATATATGTTGCACTTTGCAAAATGCATGTGCACTCTACAAGTGCATTTGCTCCAGTGCTTTAGTAAATGAGCAGAAGCTCTGCTGATTTCCATCATCAAATCATATACAAGCCACAAAGTGTTTTCATTAATTGCCCTTGCATGTGGTTGTGTACTCCTTGCAACATGAAAGCCTTTTTACCTTACCTCATTTACTTTAAGCTGGGGAGCAACTGCACTTGCAGAGTGGGACAACTGCAGTCTTGTAGCCTTTTTAGTCCACAAATCCCTGTGTGTCCTAAAATTAATATTTTTTGGTAATTTCACCACCCCCTAAAATGTAATCAATGTTCCATCAGAGGGGGTGAGCAATCTGATAAGTGTGCCTTTCAATATTATTTCTTCCAGAAGATATACATTATTTAATGTTATACTGATGCTGTGGAATAATGTTTTTAATTGTATAATTTTCTTGCCATGTTCGATTCAAAATTACTGATTTTTGTTTTCTTGTTTGATTCCCCAGTTTCCTTCAACGCCACAGGAATGGCAGACTGTGGCATCCCATTTTGCCACCCGTTGGGACTTTCCCAATTGTGGAGGGGCTATAGATGGGAAACATGTCCACATTGTGCCACCACCCCATTCGGGGTCATACTATTTTAATTATAAGGGGTTCCACAGTATAGTTTTAATGGCGGTGGTGTCGGCACACTATGAATTTCTATATGTGGACGTGGGGAAGAATGGCCGGATGTCGGATGGAGGAGTATTTGCCCAGACGGAGTTCTACCAGCGTCTCCAGAGTGGTGGCCTGGGTTTGCCACCTGATGCAGATAACGTGGAAGGACTCCCCTTTGTCTTCATTGCCGATGAAGCCTTCGCTCTGAGCAAGCACCTCATGAGGCCATTCCCCCAAAGAACCCTCACCTCGGAGAGGAGGGTTTTTAATTTCCGGCTGGCCAGAGCTAGAAGAGTGGTTGAGAATGCGTTTGGGATTCTGGCCAGCCGGTTCCGCCTGTTTCAAACCTCCATTAATTTGGTGGAATACAAACTTAATTTTATCATTTTATCGTGCTGCATCCTGCACAACTTTTTGCACAAACATTCTCAAAATTATATGGTGCCAGTTGGGCCTGAGGCCGGACTTATCGTTGATAATCTTACGGGCCTGGATACTGGCCATACTGGCTTGGCCCCCCAAAGTGCCCGTCAAGTTAGACAGCAATATGTTAATTATTTTATGGGTAGGGGGGCCATTGCAATGGGCCAGGATATCTAAAGATTTAAAATAAAAACAATCTTGATGAAATCTTGAATTATATTTATTGCTTGCCTTTCTTTTGGGCTTTCTCCTAGGTTATGGTCGAGCAGTTGTAGTGCCAACTGTATTTTCCTTGTAAATTTCTAAATAAGCTCCATTGCCACTGTAAACCACTTTTTTGAAATTTATAAACAAACTGATACTGAGCATTGAAATAACAAACCACACATTTATTTAATTCTAAGCAGATGTTTTTAATCTTTGGTATCCATTCAGTTATGCATTTAGTATAAAATGTTCCTAGCCAAAAATATAAAGATATATTAAATACATTTAGAATAATATAATTAGAGTTAAATATTTTTAGATAATCAAAAATAAAATTTTTTGGGCATTTTGATTTTAGCAAACAGGCCTTTTTTTTTTTTTTTGGTGTTTTTTAAAATCCTTTTTTTTTTTTTTGGTGTTTTTTAAAATCCTTTTTTTTTTTTTTTGGTGTTTTTTAAAATCCTTTTTTTTTTTTTTTTTTTGTCTTTTTTAAATCCTTTTTTTTTTTTTTTTTTGGTTTTTTTGAAAAATAGGCCTCCTTTTTTAAATGTTTTTAAACAGGCATATAATTTAACAGAAAATAATAAAGAGAAGGCCCAGAATGGGGTCAGCAAACCAGGAAATGAAGGACATGATCGATGTTTTGGGGTTTAAAAAAGGGCATTTAGATTAGACCCAAAACATCAATCATGTCCTTCATTTCCTGCTGCATACGATCCAGCCGATTCCGCATTTGATCGATCTCCCCATTCCAGGCCATTATTTGAGCAATTAGCCGTTGGGCACTGTCTGTGATGAAATAGTCACTTGGACCTAAAGTAGAATGAAAAAAAAAATGTGTTTAGAAATATGCACACATACATAGTTTACCTTACCATAAAGCTGGTGTCTCAGACACTGACCTGGTGGGGTGCCCATGTCGCATACTTCATGAACATCCTCGGGGGTGGCGCTGTTGCTGGACTCAAGCACAACCAGATCACCTAAAATAGAGTAGAAAAATTACATAAAATAAAAGGCAGCCATGCATAGATTACCGTAAGCTGGTGTGTCAGACACTCACCTGGTGGGGTGCCCATGTCGCCCACCTCTCCTTCCTCCACATCCTCAGTGGGGCTTGGGCTGATTTCCCAAGTATGTTCTTTTGCTTGGGGGGGACTGGGTTCCTCTTGTTGGCTGAGTGATTTTTCCCCTATGTGAAGCAAAAAATTAATATACTTAGCACACAGATATTTTAGTACATACTAATCTTCAAACATTTGTAGTGAAGTGGTGTACAAATTGTCTGTTTGTGTAGAGTTCCTAGTAGACTTCAAGATTTTAATTTCTAAAGACATATCAAGATAGATAGATATCTCGATATCTAGATATCAATATCAAAATATATCAAAAAATCTTTGGATCTCTCTCTCTATATATATCTATAACTAAATATAAATCTTCAATCTCAAACAAAATCTAAATCTAAAAATAGATATTAATTTAAAATAAAAAAAAAAAAAAAATTATATATATATATATATATATATATATATATATATATATATATATATATATATATATATATATATATATATATATATATATATATATATATATATATATATATATATATATATATATATATGTGTGTGTATATATATATATATGTATATATATATATATATATATATATATATATATATATATATATATATATATATATATATATATCTATAGATATATATATATATAGATATATATAGAGAGAGAGAGAGATATATATGTATATATTATATATAGATATGTAACGATGTTTATTAAAAGATCGTTTCAAACGATGCAAACAATCGTATAGGAATGAAAAGCACATGGAGCGGTATACGAGGTAATCAACACAAGATGAAAACACAGGTACTTACTTTTTTGCAGCACTTTACGGATCCGTCTGTACTGATCCGGCTCCCTGAGTTTGAGGTCAGACCATCTTTTTCTAATTTGATCCTTGGAGCGCTGTACCCCAAAATAAGCCTGTAAAGTGTCCACCACCTTCGCCATTATTTTGGCCTTGCGCAAATTTGGCCGGGCGTACGGCCCATACTTCCCATCATAGTCCTTTTTTTTAAGAATGGCCACCATCTCCACCATCTCTTCAAAGGACATATTGGAGGCCTTAAATCTAGGCCTCACAGATCTTGACGTTCCGGCCTCCGGGCTTTCTTCGCTACCTGAGGTAGTAAACACCTGATGTGTCTCCGCCATTATTCACCCCACTACGCGCCGTAACTAAAAATGGGCGGAGAACATGAGTTAAAATCGAACGTCAGGGGCGGGCGACGCAGGCGGAGTTTCACACATGCGTAGTGTATAAAGAGGGGCCTTGCGCACGTGTCGTACGTACGTTCTGTGCATAGAATTAAGGGGCGGAGAACATGAGTTAAAATTGAACGTCAGGGGCGGGCGACGCAGGCAGAGTTTCACACATGCGTAGTGTATAAAGAGGGGCCTTGCGCACGTGTCGTACGTACGTTCTGTGCATAGAATTAAGGGGCGGAGAACATGAGTTAAAATTGAACGTCAGGGGCGGGCGACGCAGGCAGAGTTTCACACATGCGTAGTGTATAAAGAGGGGCCTTGTGCACGTGTCGTACGTACGTTCTGTGCGTAGAGTCAAGGGTGGGTTATATGCGTAAACAAAAAGAACGTCAGGGGCGGGCCAAATAGGCGTAGTATTACGCATGTGCAGTGTATAAAGCGCTGTTACGTATTGTGTCGTACGTACGTTCTGTGCGTAGGTGATAGTGGACCGGGACGCTACTAAACGAAGGTAATTTAAAATTTATACTTTTGGTCAAGACTTTGTAGCAAGCGGCCTATATGGCTTGACAGATTGATGAGGCCTACATAGGGATAAGATGATGAGGGTTTAGCAGAAACCCAATAAGTGTTTTTTGTCTTGTGACTTTATCTTTTATACAGACATTATGAATCCCCTATTTAAGGATCCAGAGTTCCTTACTGCTTTTATTTCTAAATATAGAGAGATGAGGAATTTGTGGGAGGTGAAACACCCTCAGTATTATGCAAAGCATGTGAGGAAGTCAACGCTGGAGAGACTTCTGTCCTTTGTCCAGGCGACCATCCCGGAAGCAACAATGGAGACATTGCTCAAGAAAATTGGGGTCTTGAGGAACATGTATAAGAGGGAACATAAGAAGATCCAGGAATCAATGAGATCAGGAGCATCAGCAGATGATGTTTATGTACCCAGGCTGTGGTACTACAATCAACTCCGTTTTCTTGATGACCAGACTGAAGCCAGGGCATCACTTTCAACCCTTCCCTCCACCCTTCCCTCCACCCTTCCCTCCACCCCAGCAGAGGCTGATGAGGAGCAAGCTGGGTCTTCCATCCTGGATGAACCGGATATGACCATCTGGAGTCAGGTAAATTATTTTTACAAATATTTACTGTACTAATATTAATGATGTTAACTGGATGTTATAATTGTCTACAATAATTTTGCCCTCAAAATTGTGTATACATATAAATTGACAGTAGTGGCTAAATATGTTTGGCACCTGCTTGAAATAATTAGGGTGTCTGATTAGACTCTTTTATTAAAGAGATGTATTCACATTGAATTTGCTAGTCATGAGAAGCAAACTGTGTGTCATTGATGAACCCAAAAAAATATACTAAAACTATGTCCTTTTTTTATACACAGGATGAGTCCATCCAGGAGGAATGTGGGGAAAGTGGCAGGCAGGAGGAGACCGGGCCCATGGACAGCCTGGAGGAGGCCGGATTCACCATCATCCTGGAGGAGGCTGGGCCCAGTGTCAGGCAGGAGGTGGCTGCTCCCAGTGAGGTGGCTGGGCAAAGTGAGGTGGCTGGGCCCAGTAGGAGCCTGACCGAATCCCAAGTGCCTCCCCTCCACCTTCCCAAAAAAAGGGCCAGGAAGGGGACGGTCACACAGGAGGCATCCCTGTGCCTCATGCAAGAGGCCACCCATTTTTTAAGGAGCCCCCCCCGAAGCGGAAGAGTCCTATGGCTGCTACTTAGCCAGCAGGCTTCTTCAAATGGATTGGGAGCAGCGCCTCATTTGTGAGCGACTATTTGGGGAAACAATCCAGAAGGGGCTGCAGGGCACGCTAACACGAAACACCCAACTACATGAGGCAGCCCTCCCTCCTCCTCCTCCTCCTCCTCCTCCTGCTACAACTGAAACACCAGAGCCACAGCCTCGAAAGAAGGCTACAGGGAAGGCTGCAGGGAAGGCTGCAGGGCAGCGTGGAGGAAAGGCTGCAGGTTAGAGAAGAAAGTGATGACCTGGGTTCAGTCTGGTCTGACAGAAGACGCAGGCTGTTGTAGTACCACAGTCTGGGGACATCTATATCATCTGCTGGTGCTGTTGATCTCTGGGATTCTTGGACCAGATTGTGCTCCCTCTTATATGGACTCCTCAAGATCCCCATTTTCTTGTACACATACTTTTTCCAGCGTTGACTTCCTCTTTATTTTATTTAGACCATAAATAAATGGATCTTTTTTGAGTTTCCGTTTTTTATTTTAAATCATAGATTTTAGACACAATGTTAAATTAACAAGGGACAACAATCTCATTGATTTTGCAAAAACACACCAAAAATAGATTAAAATAATGTTAATAATGTTCGAGTGGTAAGTATTTAAAAAAAAAAAGATACATAACCAAAAACGGTTCTTTGGGTTAACTTTATATCAAAAAAATAACAAATCACTATAAAAACAAAAATTATAAAGGGTTCTTTGTGGTAACTTTACAAACATTAAAAAAAATACAATAAAAACCTAAAAAGAAAAATGGTTTCTTTGTGGCAACTTTACAAACACCAAAAAAAAAAAAAAAAAATATATATATATATATAAAAATGGGTTCCCTGTGGCAACTTTACAAACAAATTTATAGATAAACAGAAAAAAAGTTCCACAACAATCATAAAATAAATATCTGGTTAAAAATTACAAGAAAAGATGACTCCACCAAAAAAAAAAAAAAATTTAAAAAGTATTATTAGTATGGAAACATTGTTTTGAAAAAGCATACCATGTCATTCATGAGATCAAAGAAAAAAAGAATCCAGAAATCTGTTTGGGAGAACTC
Source organism: Aquarana catesbeiana (assembly GCF_042186555.1). Taxonomy (NCBI): domain Eukaryota; kingdom Metazoa; phylum Chordata; class Amphibia; order Anura; family Ranidae; genus Aquarana; species Aquarana catesbeiana. Next base: position 174,124,727 of record NC_133336.1, on the reverse strand, counting down.
TGTTTGAATAGGAACAGCAAAATATCTTCGTTCTTTATAGCATTCGTAAAGAAGACATTAAATGCGCTGCATTCAACGATCACAGATTTTGCAGCGTGAGGAATGTGCTTCCTACAATAGGAACACTAGTTTTACTAGACCGAGTGCTTCCGTTTAGTTTTTGCTTATGAGCATGCATTTTTTGTCCGTAGGACTAGCATACAGACGAGCGGATTTCTGGGTCCGTCGTAGTTACGACGTAAAGATTTGAAGCATGTTTCAAATCTAAAGTCTGTCGGATTTGAGGCTGAAAAAGTCCGCTGAAAGTCCGAAGAAGCCCACACACGATCGGATTACCAGCCAGCTTTAGTCCGTTGGCGTACGTTGGACTTTTGTAGACGAAAAGTCCGACCGTGTGTACGCCCCATTAGTATCAAGAGGTGTAATGCAAGTGGTGGACTATCTGTCTCTGTCCATGGTGCTGATTCTGGCCATTAGACTTACCAAACATAATGAAGTTTATTTACTACTGTGCAAAATCTGGGCCAGCTGTGCACTGTAGCCAATCAGCTTCTTATGCCGCGTACACACAGTTGGAATTTCTGACAACAAATGTTCAATGTGAGCTTGTTGTCGGAAATTCCAACCGTGTGTAGGCTCCATCGGACATTTTTTGTCTGAATTTCCGACAACAAAAATTTGAGAGCTGGATCTCAAATTTTCTGACAACAAAATCCGTTGTCGTAAATTCTGATTGTGTGTACACAATTCCGACGCACAAAATTCCACGCATTCTCGGAATCAAGCAGAATAGCCGCAACTGGATTCTGAACTGCATTTTTCTCGGCTCGTCGTATGTGTTGTATGTCACCACGTTCTTGGCAATCGGAATTTCCGACAACATTTTGCAACCATGTGTATGCAAGACAAGTTTGAGCCAACATCCGTCGGAAATAAATCCAGGATTTTGTTGTCGGAATGTCCGATCGTCTGTACGTGGCATAACTTCATCTTGTTCAATTAAGCCTTGAGTAAATATTAAGTAATTGATTTTTAGAATCGGCAAGGGGCTTTCAGGTAAAAATAATCCCTCCTGTGATAGCAGTTAGGTAAATAAAGGGAAAGTCCATGTGGGATTTCCAGAAGACTACATTTTTCTCCCAGCAAAGGCCTTGACCAGAAAGATTAGTCTTCTGTCTCTACCGCACAACAACCGACCAGCAGAAAACCAATGACCATGAGCCTAACCAACCTATTTTTGCTGACCCTGCAGGGTATCACTCACAGACTGAGTCCCATTTCCAACACCCAGGGGTGGGCTAGCAGGTAAAGGTTCTAGCTCTACCACTACCCTGGACTAGGGATAAGCTTGGGTGTGTTTGGATTCTAGTTTGAACCCACCTTAGTAAGTCTGTCAGGAAATGGTCACTTGACTGGGCCAATTATCTGCAGTCAGGGCATACAATGAGTGTGTATTTGTGGGGTGGGGAAGGCCTTGGCCACTTTGGATTGGCCCAATGTAGTGAGAACTTTCTGGTAGATTACTCAGGTGAGTTTAGACTAGGATTCTAACACACCTGAGCTCATCCCTCCCGAGGACATTACCTTTTGTAATGGTGTCATCTTGTGGAGACCCAGGGATATTACCATGTGCACATCCTAAAACATCCTGCACTGCTATACAAGGGTCACACATAACTTTTGACTCTTTGGTTGGAAACCACTATATAGACCAGTGGCAGGGCCGGATTAACATAGGGGCTGATGGAGCTGCAGCTCCAGGCCCCTGCCTTAAAATCGGCCCTCCCAGTCAGCAGTATAAGCCTGATTTCTCCTTTCCATAAACTTCTATGGGACAGGAGAAGCTGTGTGTAAATGGAGGGGTGTCTGGCTGCATCTGTGTTGGCTCACTGTGTTTATTACAGTGTCAAAGTGCACAGTTCCCCCCCTACACAAATGGCTCTGCCTTCCCCCTCCCCTCTCTCCCCTTTCTCTCTGTGTGCAGTGAAGGAGCCGTGTGGGCTGGGAAATTATGAACAGAGCAGCGGCAGATAGAAGGTGAACTGAACACATATCTGAGTGATAAGCTTCCCATCCAAGTGTGAGCTCAGTGACTGGACTCTTATCTCCCTTCTCTCCCCCTCTTTTACCTTTATCTTCAGCAATGGCTGTTATAACTGCAGTCAATATGTAGACTCGGCTCCTTGTGCTTTTAGGTGGGTTCACACTGCTTTGCTTGGTGTATCCACAGTTTTCCTGCGTTTTACCCACAGTCCTATTGATTTCTATTAGGTTGCATGTTTTTTCTGAAAGCGCACCAAAATCAATAGGACTGCAAGCTAAAACTGCAGATACACAAGCAGTGCGCCCAAACTGCAGCAAACCAGTGTGAGCCCAAAGGCTGTACACACAACCCTCTATAGAACTTGGTCTGATCAATACTCCTGGCATTCATTTTACACACAACCATACCATCCCAGATCAGGAGGGGTGGGGGCTCCAGGGATTTGTTTGACTATGCAGGTCCTGTCCCTTCTACCCATCCTGGAAGAGTCCTGGAGGAAGTGGCAGGCTGCTGGTGGCAAGTGGCACACTATATCTGGTGAAAGGCTGCTGGTGGCAAGTGGCACACTGTATCTGGTGGCAAGTGGCACACTGTATCTGGTGGCAGGCTGCTGGTGGCAAGTGGCACACTGTATCTGGTGGCACACTGTATCTGGTGGCAAGTGGCACACTGTATCTGGTGGCAGGCTGCTGGTGGCAAGTGGCACACTGTATCTGGTGGCAGGCTGCTGGTGGCAAGTGGCACACTGTATCTGGTGGCAAGTGGCACACTGTATCTGGTGGCAGGCTGCTGGTGGCAAGTGGCACACTGTATCTGGTGGCAAGCTGCTGGTGGCAAGTGGCACACTATCTGGTGGAAGGCTGCTGGTGGTAAGTGACACACTGTATCTGGTGGTAGGCTGTGGTTGGCAAGTGGCACACTGTATCTGGTGACAGGCTGCTGGTGGCAAGTGGCACACTGTATCTGGTGGCAGGCTGCTGGTGGCAAGTGGCACACTGTATCTGGTGGTAGGCTGTGGTTGGCAAGTGGCACACTGTATCTGGTGGCAGGCTGCTGGTGGCAAGTGGCACACTGTATCTGGTGGCAGGCTTCTAGTGGCAAGTGGCACACTGTATCTGGTGGCAGGCTGCTGGTGGCAAGTGGCACACTGTATCTGGTGGCAGGCTGCTGGTGGCAAGTGGCACACTGTATCTGGTGGTAGGCTGTGGTTGGCAAGTGGCACACTATTTGGTGGCAGGCTGCTGGTGGCAAGTAGCACACTGTATCTGGTGGCAAGTGGCACACTGTATCTGGTGGCAGGCTGCTGGTGGCAAGTGGCACACTGTATCTGGTGGCAAGCTGCTGGTGGCAAGTGGCACACTATCTGGTGGAAGGCTGCTGGTGGTAAGTGACACACTGTATCTGGTGGTAGGCTGTGGTTGGCAAGTGGCACACTGTATCTGGTGGCAGGTTGCTGGTGGCAAGTGGCACACTATCTGGTGGAAGGCTGCTGGTGGAAAGTGACATACTGTATCTGGTGGTAGGCTGTGGTTGGCAAGTGGCACACTGTATCTGGTGGCAGGCTGCTGGTGGCAAGTGGCACACTGTATCTGGTGGCAGGCTGCCGGTGGCAAGTGGCACACTGTATCTGGTGGTAGGCTGTGGTTGGCAAGTGGCACAATGTATCTGGTGGTAGGCTGCTGGTGGCAAGTGGCACACTGTATCTGATGGCAGGCTGCTGGTGGCAAGTGGCACACTATCTGGTGGAAGGCTGCTGGTGGAAAGTGACACACTGTATCTGGTGGTAGGCTGTGGTTGGCAAGTGGCACACTGTATCTGATGGAAGGCTGCTGGTGGCAAGTGGCACACTGTATCTGGTGGCAGGGAGCTGGTGGCAAGTGGCACACTGTATCTGGTGGCAGGGAGCTGGTGGCAAGTGGCACACTGTATCTGGTGGCAAGTGGCACAATGTATCTGGTGACAGGCTGCTGGTGGCAAGTGACACACTGTATCTAGTGGCAGGCTGCTGGTGGCAAGTGGCACACTGTATCTGGTGGCAATTGGCACAATGTATCTGGTGGCAAGTGGCACAATGTATCTGGTGGCAAGTGGCACAATGTATCTGGTGACAGGCTGCTGGTGGCAAGTGACACACTGTATCTGGTGGCAGGCTGCTGGTGGCAAGTGGCACACTGTATCTGGTGGCAAGTGGCACAATGTATCTGGTGGCAAGTGGCACACTGTATCTAGTGGCAGGCTGCTGGTGGCAAGTGGCACACTGTATCTGGTGACAGGCTGTCGGTAGCAAGTGGTACACTGTATCTGGTGACAGGCTGTGGTTGGCAAGTGGCGCACTGTATCTGGTGAAAGGCTGCTGTTGGCAAGTGGCACACTGTATCTGGTGGCTGGCTGCTAGTGGCAAGTGGCACACTGTATCTGGTGGCAGGCTGCTGGTGGCAATTGGCACATTGTATCTGGTGGCAGGCTGTGGGTAGCAAGTGGCACACTGTATCTGGTTGCAAGTGGCACACTGTATCTGGTGGCAAGTGGCACACTGTATCTGGTGGCAGGCTGCTGGTGGCAAGTGACATGCTGCATCTAGCGGCAGGCAACTGTGGAAAGTGATACGCTACATCTGGTGGCAGGCTATGGGTGGCAAGTAACAAGCTGCATCTGGTGGCAAGTGACAAGCTCAGGTCCCACTAATTCTGCACGATGGTGAGTTGAACTATTTCACTATATATTACAATGTAGTAACTGAAATAATGGAATTTGATCATCCTGACACCATATCAAGCATGGTGTCAGGATGATTGATTTTAAGTACTAACACCAGCCATTTGCCTCACAAATCACCTCCACTGCCGATTTCCCTGCCAACCCCGAGACTACATCCTCCACCCTCATCTTTTTTTGGGAAAAGGGGGATGTCCCTAAATGACAGTTTGGAAATGTGGTCTCCCTATGTTGCTGCTGGTGAGAGACCGCATAGCAGGTGGTATTGGTGGTGTTGCTGCTGCTCAGAGGCTGCACGGCTGGTATTACTGGTGAGAGTATATTTAATTCGTTTTAGCGAAAAATTGTTTGCATTTTCATTTTGTTTCCATAAAAAGGCCCACCGAAATTCTCAGCACCAGGCCCATGATGCTCTTAATCTGGCCCTGAGACCAGTGGACTTTAAACTGTGGCCCTCGGCTTGCCTTTATCCGGCCCTTGAGGCATTATTCCTGCCACTGACACCAAAAATAGGGCATCATTTCTGCCACTGACACCAACAATTGGAAACTATTCCTTCTGCTGACACCAATCATGGGATACTAATCCTCCTTCTAATACCAAAGCTGGGGCATTGTTTATTCCCATTGGGCACAGCTTGCCTCCCCCCAAAAGTCTGAACAATAAACTAGCCTTTTGATTAGAAAGTTAGGAGAACCCTGGTATAGATTCAACCACATATACAATAAATATTCTCACATAGTACACACTTAAACATGCTAAATAGCAGCTTCTGCTGGAAAATTGGGGCCATATTTTCTAAAACCCACAACTTTTCTTTGATATAGCCTATGCTGAAATTCGCAATATATGCTTGAGCTGTGGGCTACTTTAAATGTATCTTCATCAAAATTGGTATTTTTTTAGTTTTGGATCGAATGGGAAAAAAATTGAGCCTTTGTCGGGTTTATATTGCTATTTGGGTCCACTTTGGGGGATTTCCCTGCAATTCCCATCTCCAGTGTGGTTAGACCTCCCAGCATAGACACAAACAGCAATACAAACCTTACAGAAATTCTAAGCTTTTAACCAATCAACCCAAATCTAGAAAAACATTTTGAATTGTCTTTTTTACACTTAATTCAGCCCTGTGTTAATCTCTCATATTTTAGCATGTGTAGCTGAGTACTAGGCAGCAAGTGTAAGCTATGACATTATTTGCAGTTACTTGTGCACTGGGAGTGAACAGGCTGGACCTCAATGTTCTACTGACTCACATCAGCAGGGGGATTGGGAGTGATGGCAGCACCCAATGGACTGTAAAGCTGGGTGCAGTGGAAGATGGGAGTTGAAGTCCGGGTAGGGAGAATTTTTGTGGGCCTCCGTTACTGAATGGATTGCAGCTTCCAGAGAAGGCTTCTCTTTGAATTGTACTGTCTTTCTAAAGGTGTGTGGCCAGAGCGATAACATCCCCCATTCAGACCTGTATGTAGCTATGGTAGAGGCCTGAAGCATGCAACTGTGTGACCACAGGCAGAGAGTATGGGAGGTTGTGGAAACTGGGACCACCACTGGAAGCCACAAGCTGCTCCCAAGATAAAGCAATACTGCCGGGTGAACCAAGGTCCAGACTGAGAAACACTGAGCTAAGACAGAGAATTCCTGTCACGTACCTGGTGATGGAGCCTGATATGCAGAGGATGGCCTCTCTTACAACTCTGACTTGGCGCCCCTGATAGAGCTGACAGGAAGCACCAAGATGCAGAGTCGCACGAGTACCTGGCGGGATCACTGAACCTGGAGCTGGATCGGAGCACTCGGCCGGGCTGTAGAGGTGTCTGTAGGAATCCCAGAGCAGTGGTAGGCAGGTAGCTGGAGTGAGTAGACAACCGGTCCCCACAGGCAGAAGTGCAGGTGCAGAAGAAGGGATGGTGGCACCCTCGAGGCTGAAGAGAAGGCAGGTACAGGCAGGCCGGGTCATACACAAACGGGCACGTCAGGAACAGAGGCTGAAGCGGAATCAGATTACAGGCCGGGTCGTCAGCAGACTGGCAGCGAAGTGGCAGAAGGAGCAGGCAGATGCAGAGTAGAGGACAAGCCGGGGTCGGATGCAGGCAGGAAACAGAAACGTCAGGAAGCAAGCCGGGTCACAACAGGAATGGAAGTCAGGTAGGTAATTGCAGGATACACAGGGAACGCTGTAGAGCAGACAGCACTGAGTCTGGAAACTGACTGAGTTTAAGTAGCCTGTTTGGGTGTCAAAAAGCTGTCACAGGGTGTGTGTGCACCAATGGAATTCTGACAGGGGCAGAGGTAACAGGTCATCTTCTTCGGCAGCCATCTTGGGTGCTGGTATGCCCTTTCTGACAGGCATAGGTAACAGGTCGTCTTCTTCGGCAGCCATCTTGGGTGCTGGCATGCCCTTCCTGACAATTCCCCTACACACAGTGGGACTTGCGTGCAGAGTTACTGGATCTGATGAGAGGGCCTTGCGACCTATTGCCACTAGAGAGACTGGGAGCTTAGGATCTGACTTCACAGCCGCCCTATAAGCCCATTACTGCCTGCAGGTCTTACTGTGACTGTTCTCAAGTACACCAATGGTACAATTGGACAACAACATTAGCTAGATGAAGATTTGGGACTACAGTTGCCACACAGGGACCTTTTCTAGTGTTTGGATCAAGGGTACCTCCCAAGGGATACCAATACCCCAAACAGTTGCAATATTCTTATTTGCAATGAGGAAAATGTTTTTAGTCACTGTTTGCTATGGATCTTGCTGATTTATGCATTAAGTACAGTCTATTGGTACAGAACGCTAATCTAATTTGCTTTTGGCATAGTGATTCTACTGTCTAGCAGTGTATGTTTATTTATGCTCAAATCAACATTTGCTCTAGCCCATACTAATACTTTGAGTTCCTTTACCACTAAACAGCCTTGTGTTCATTTCCTGGTATTAGCTCACTACCAAGTCAATGATATCTATGCTTGTGACTCTTTAAAATGCATTCTATGCATTAGGATAAAACACCTTCTGTGTGTAGCAGCCCCCCTCAGCCTCCCTAATACTTATCTGAGCCCCATCTCTATCCAGCGATGTGCATGAGTGCCTCGGCCGCCTGTGACTCTCCCTCTTGATTGACTGAGACACAGCAGCAGTGCCATTGGCTCCTGCTGTTATCAATCACAGTCAGTTAGCCAATCAGGAAAGAGAGGGGGTGGGACCAAACCACGGCTCCGTGTCTGAATGGACACACGGAGCTGTGGCTCGGGTGCCCCCATAGCAAGCTGCTTGCTGTGGGGGCACTCGACAGGAGGGAGGGGCCAGGAGCGCCGAAGAGGGACCCGAGAAGAGAAGGATCCGGGCTGTCCTGTGAAAAACCACTACACAGAGCAGGTAAGTATAACATGTTTGTTATTTTTAAAGAAAAAAAGGAGACTTGAGTATCACTTTAACCACTTGAGGTCCGGGCCATAGCCGAATGATGGCCACAGCATGGACCTCAGTTTCCAGGAGGCCGTCATGGGACGTCCTCCCCTGTGCACGCGCACCGCGCACACCCTGCAGGGCGCGCGGTGCAGGCGCTGTGATCACAGCTGATCACATGATGTAAACAAAAGCTCGGTAATCAGTCTAGTTTTTTCCTCACGCTAACAGCGTGAGGAGAAAAAAAAAGCCGATCACTGCCTTATGTTAAAGGGACATCGGTCCCGAAGAGGAAGGAGGCACATATGCCTCATCTAAGCCTACCAGTGCCATCTGTCATTGCCACCTGCCAGTGCCCAGCAGTGCCACCTATGAATGCCCACAAGTGCCACCTATGAATGCCCACCAGTGGTGCCAATCAGTGCCACCTAGCAGTGCTGCCATCAGTGTAAGCAATCAGTGCCCATTATTGCCACCCATCAGTGCCCATCACTGCCACCCATCAGTGCCCATCGCTGCCACCTATCGGTGCCCATCAGTGCTGCCTCATCAGTGTACATCAATGAAGGAGAAAAATTACCTGTTTGCAAAATTTTATAACAAAATATAAAAAAAATAAACTTTTTTTTAAAAATTCGGTCTTTTTCAAGTTTTGTTAACAAAAAATAAAAACCACAGAGGTGATCAAATACCACCAAAAGAAAGCTCTATTTGTGGGAAAAAATGATAAAAATGTCATTTGAGTACAGTGTTGTATGACCGCGCAATTGTCATTCAAAGTGCGACAGTGCTAAAAGCTGAAAATTGGTCTTGACAGGAGGGGGGTTTAAGTGCCCAGTAAGCAAGTGGTTAAGTATCTGCAGTGATTTCCATTCCACCAGGTGTGCCAGAGGGGCTGAGCATGTTGTTGGAGTTGAGGAGCAGAATAGAGAATCCAAGTTGCTCCTTTGGGGGTGGCGCTACACATGGTAATACAGCAAGGGTAAATTATGAAAGAGTAATGTGATAGATTTCGCCATCACTCTGCATCTCAGGATGCCACAGTGACAACACATTCTTTAATAATATAGGATTCTTACCGTGGCCAGACACACTTTAGCTCTGTACCAAAAGCCATAAATCAGAACCTCCCACTTGACTTAGTGCCGCCCATAGGACTACAGACCTCAGATTCATATCACACTATTTTTACTGTTGCACCCTTATTTTAAGAATATTTTCTGAAAAATCCAAACTGAAGTTCTGGCCCTGTGATGGTCGCAGCAGCGAGAGTATGAGGTATCTTCACATGGTGAGTTCTGATGAGCACAGTGTTGTGCAAATCCTGGGGTTAAGCGTATGTATTTAAATGGCTTATACACTCAAAAGCAAGCAATTAATATATTGCTGCTCACCAGTCCTTATATATGTCAGCTGTATTTCCTTTATTTCCTTTATTTTCAACTGATGATCCAGCACGGAAGTCTGTTATTTTTCAAATTTCTTTAACAGACCAAGCTGTCAAGCAAAAGTGGCAGTTAGAGATTTGAGACAAACCATTTAACACCTTTATTCCAATAAGATGAAAAATACTATGTTTTTAATAAAGTGTTAGCTGGTCTTTGGTCTTAATTTGTTAGTCAAGTTTATCTAAATCTGCTAGTCTAAGACTACCTTCCGTCCCAGACTGACAATGCTGTTATCCAAAGGTGTCTCTGTTGCTCCTCAATGCAGAGTGGAGGCACATTAAAGAATATGTTACCCCAACATTTCATAATCCTGATATGTGTATGTTGTATTATATACTTATGTCAAAAAGTATCCTGTTATCTTTCCATCACTTCCTTTGTGTGAAATACCTGGTGTTCCTTTCCGCTTCCGCTTTCTTATTTCAAACTGACCACGCTAGGCATGAGAGCATCTCCCTTCTCAGTGTGGTCAGTTTTCTGTCAGTACTGGGAGCACAGCATCCCCGTCTTCGAATGTTTAGACTTGTGCTGACACACCTCCCTGCACAGCCATTACCTGAGAAGAAGATCAGTGTACTGCTGTTTCCCCAACCTCTAGCTCTCTAAGTCTCTTATGCAGCTGAAAACAGAGGTTATGTGATCACTAAAAAAAAAAAAGAAGAAAAAGTTTGTATAATATATCATACAGTATCTCAGATATCTGTAGATCCCTTACATTTTTGTAAATATTTTATTCTATCTTTTTATATGACAACACTGAAGAAATGATACTTTACTACAATGTAAAGTAGTGAGTGTACAGCTTGTATAACAGTGTAAATTTGCTGTCTCCTCAATATAACTCAACACTCAGCCATTAATGTCTAAACCGCTGGCAACAAAAGTGAGTACACCCCTAAGTGAATATGTACAAATTGGGCCCAAAATGTCAATATTTTATGCACCATTATTTTCCAGCACTGCCTTAACCCTCTTGGGCATGGAGTTCACCAGAGCTTCACAGATTGCCACTGGAGTCCTCTTCCACTCCTCCATGACGACATCACAGAGCTGGTGGATGTTAGAGACCTTGCACTCCTCCACCTTCCGTTTGAGGATGCCTCACAGATGCTCAATAGGGTTTAGGTCTGGAGACATCCTTGGCTAGTCCATCACCTTTATTTACCCTCTGCTTCTTTAGCAAGGCAGTGGTCGTCTTGGAGGTGTGTTTGGGGTCGTTATAATGTTGGAATACTGCCCTGCGGCCCAGTCTCCGAAGGGAGGGAATCATGCTCTGTTTCAGTATGTCACAGTACATGTTGGCATTCATGGTTCCCTCAATGAACTATAGCTCCCCAGAGCCGCCAAAACTCATGCAGCCCCAGAGCATGACACTCCCACCACCATGCTTGACTGTAGGCAAGACACACTTGTCTTTGTACTCCTCACCTGGTTGCCACCACACATGCTTGACACCATCTGAACCAAACAAGTTTATCTTGGTCTCATCAGACCACAAAACATGGTTCCAGTAATCCATGTCCTTAGTCTGCTTGTCTTCAGCAATCTGTTTGCAGGCTTTCTTGTGCATCATGTTTAGAAGAGGCTTCCTTCTGGGATGATAGCCATGCAGACCAATTTGATGCAGTGTGCGGCGTATGGTGTGAGCACTGACAGGCTGCCCCCTCACCCCTTCAACCCCTGCAGCAATGCTGGCAGAACTCAGACGTCTATTTGCCAAACACAACCTCTGGATATCACTCTGAGAACTGTTAACCCGCTGTATGGTCTTGGCCACCGTGCTGCAGCTCAGTTTCAGGGTCTTGGCAATCTTCTTATAGCCTAGGCCAGTGATGGTGAACCTTGGCACCCCAGATGTTTTAGAACTACATTTCCCATGATGCTCAACTACACTGCAGAGTGCATGAGCATCATGGGAAATGTAGTTGCAAAACATCTGGGGTGCCAAGGTTCGCCATCACTGGCCTAGGCCATCTTTTTGTAGAACAACAATTCTTTTTTTCAGATCCTCAGAGAGTTCTTTGCCATGAAGTGCCATGTTGAACTTCCAGTGACCAGTATGAGAGCGTGAGAGCGATAGCACCAAATTTAATACACCTGCTCCCCATTCACACCTGAGACCTTGTAACACTAAGGCCTCATGTACACTGCTGCTGGTAAATGGAAGTTTAGGAGCAGGTGAGAATTTTTTTTTAGCTGTCCTGAACTCTCCTCTATGTTATCTTATCAGTACATGTACAGAGGGTTGTTTATAGTCATTTATAGGCAGGTTGAGTTTAGAAGCTTTTTTTGGAACGCAAAAAATGGGTTCAGACAGATGTTTAGATGCATTTGAAACGCTAAATGCCTGTAACAGCTTGTAAATGCTGCTAAAGGCAATAACTCACGTTTAGCAGCGTTTTGCTTACAGACGTTTTTAATTTTAACCACTTGCCGTCCGCGCTATAGCCGAAAGACGGCTGCAGTGTGGACTTAATTTGCCGGGAGGACATCCATGGACATCCTCCCATGCTTGAGCGGCCTGCGCTCCCCCTGCAGGGCGCACGCGGCATGCTCTGTGATTATCGAGTCTATGTCGATCCCGACCCCTTACCATGTGATCAGCTGTCACATGTGATGTAAACAGAGGCGGTAATCGGCTATTTTTCCTCCTCGCGCTAAAAAAGCCGATCACCGGTGGCTGCAAGAGGGACATCGGTCCCGATCGTGGAGAGTCAACAGCGTCACCTACCATTGGCCACAGTGTAGCATGACCGCGCAATTGTCAAAGTGTGACAGCGCTGAAAGCTGAAAATTGGTCTGGGCAGGAGGGGGGTGTAAGTGCCCTGTAAGCAAGAGATTAACAAAAAAAAATACTGTATATATTTTTTTATTACAAACGCTTTTAGACGCAAATGCGGCTAAACGGCCATTTTTAGACACCGATTTCTAGCTGTCAAGTTTAATCATTCAGGAGAGGTTGAATAATGTCCCGTGTACATGAAGCCTAACGAGTCACATGACACCGGGGAGGAAAAATGGCTAATTGGGCCCAATTTGGACATTTTCACTTAGGGGTGTACTCCCTTTTGTATTCAGCGGTTTAGACATTAATGGCTGTGTGTTGAATTATTTTGAGGGGACAGAAAATTTACACTGTTATACAAGCTGTACACTCACTACTTTACATTGTAGCAAAGTGTCATTATATAATAAAATATTTACCAAAAATGTGAGGGGTGTACTCACTTTTGTGATATACTGTATATATTTATGTATATATAGATATATATATATATAGATATAGATATATATAGATCTATATATATATATATATATATATATATATATATATATATATATATATATAGATCTATATATATATATATATATAGATATATATAGATCTATCTATATATATATATATATCTATATATATATAGATATATATATATATATAGATCTATATACATATAGATCTATATATATATATATATATAGATATATATATCTATATAGATATAGATATAGATATATATATCTATATCTATTTCTATATCTATATAGATATATATATCTATATATATATAGATATATATATATATATATAAAATATAGATAGATAGATAGATAGATAGATAGATAGATAGATAGATAGATAGATAGATAGATAGATAGATAGATAGATAGATAGATAGATAGATGATAGGTGATTCTGAAAAGCTATGGGTGTAAGCATCAGTAACAGCCAAATGTTTCCCATGCATTTTATTTGTTGTTTTTTTTTTGGCCCTTTAAAACAATCTGACTGTAAAACAAGGGAAGTAATTCTGGCCACATAGCCAGGCTGAATGTCAATGTCAGCTCCTGTTGACCTCACACAAGAACATTTGTCTCCCTGTGCACTGAGAAACAATGTTGATGTAAAGTTCAATGAAGCAGGAACACTGCACCTGAAATATTTAGTATACAGAGTAGTGAAGAAAGTTGTTTGCTCTGACTAGCAATTAAGGTAATATTATAGTAGAAGACCTGGAGCCAAAGACTAAGAGGCACCTGGCAAGAGATTTCTGTTACCCATGGGTAGAATCGTGCATTACTGAGGATAGGAGCAGGTATATTCTACAGGCAGTTCAGGGGGCTTAATCAGAGAAATCATGAAGATTAGTGACCAGGTAGAGATTGCAGTAATTCAGCCTTTCTCAACCTTTTCACCCAAGAAGAACCCCTAAAAATATTGTTCAGTTCTCAGGGAACCCCTGCTACAATTAATTTATAGGAGGTCAGTGAAAAAAAGCCTCCTTACATTGGTGGTCAGTGAGAAGAATGCCTCTTACATTGGTGGGCAGAAGTCCCCTTACATTGGTGATCAGTGGGAAGAATGCCCTTTACATTGGCAGTCAGTGGGAAGAATGCCCTTACATTGGTGGTCAGTGGAAAAAAAACTCTTACATTGGTGGGGAGTGGGAAGAAGCCCCCTACATTGGTGGTCAGTGGGAAGATTGCCTCTTACATTGGTGGTCAGTGGGAAGAATGTCTCTTACATTGGTGATGATTGGGAAGAATTTCTCCTTACACTGGTGGTCAGTACTAAAGAATGCTTCTTATATTGGAGTCAGTGTGAAGAATGCCTCTTACATTGGTGATCAGTGGGAAGAATGCCCTTTACATTGGCGGTCAGTGGGAAGAATGCCCCTTACATTGATGGTCAACGGAAAGAATGCCCTTACATTAGTGGTCAGTGGAAAAAAAAACTCTTATGCCGCGTACACACGATCGGAATTCTCGTCAGAAAAAGCTATGATGGTTTTTCTGACTGAATTACGCTCAAGCGTGTCTTGCATACACATGGTCACACCAAAGTCCGACTGTCCAAAACGCGGTGACATACAACACATACGACGGGACTAGAAAAGGGAAGTTCAATAGCCTCTCGTGTTTATCTTGTGTTAGTAGAAGTTTGGTGAGAGACGAGTCGCGCTTTTCAGACTCGTGCTATTTTAGATCATTTTACTGCTGTTCAGTTTGTGCTTGTGGGTTTGTATCTGGTTTTCAGTGCGTGAAGTCAGTTCGTATCTGTTTTTTCAGTGCGTTCTTGTCCACTCGTTACTGATTTTCAGCTCGCTCTTTACAGGCCTTGCTGTTCTTCAGTGCATTCTGTTTAGTTTGTTCTGACCAGCTGACCGTTTTGAAGCCATGTTGTGGGTACGTGCTTGTCCTAGAGTTCGTGCTGTGCGGGGGCTTGGTGTAATAATCCTAATTATGTTGCCTCAGTTGGGCCTGAGGCCGGACTTTCAGAAACTCCAATGACGGCCCTGGAAGCTGGCCGTCCTGGCTTGCCCCCCCAAAGCGCCCGTGAAGCGCGAGAAAGATATTTAGAATATTTTACAGGTAGGGGGGCCATTGCTATTCCAGCACATTTTTAAAAAGTGTTCTCTTTTATCAGATCAAATCTTGATTTTCATTTGCTGCTTGGGTTTCTTTTAGCTGGGTTCTCCTAGTGCACTTGTAGTGCCAAGTGGTTTTTCCATTATTAAATAACACCCATTGTCACTGTAAACACCAACTTAAACACAAAAAATGGTATTGATCATTGAAAGAGGAAGCCATACATTGCTGAGTATAAAACCTTTTACTCTGTGCACATTCACATAGGCGTTTTATAAAACATTTGGCGGTAAAAAAACACATTTTTTTTCAAAGTTTTACCTTGAAATTTCTGAAAAAATACAGAAACAGGCATGTTTTCAAACATAACATACACAACTCTGGAACTTACAAAGTTCAAAATTGCAAAAAAGAAGGCAATATCAGACATTTTATAGTGTGAAAAAGGTCTTGATCTTGCCCTCTTCAGATGGGGTGAAGTCACCCCTGTAAAAGTCAAATTTAGAAGATGCACACAAATTGTGAGTCAAAATGGGGATGTCCTTTCTGATCCCATACCTAATGTCAACATGTGCTATCTACCATCATGGGGGATCAATGGACGTGTTTTGGGGGTGCAACCCCTTCCTCTCACCTACTAGAGTTTTGGGAGGAAGGGGTTGCACCCACAAAATGCGTACATTGAAATCAGCTGATGGCAGATAGCACATGTTGACACACTGTGTGCATCTTTCAAATCTGGCTTTTAAACTGTATTAAAACTTTAGATAAAATTATTGTAAAAAATAAAAAAAAACTCCAGGAATCTTTTTAGGATTTAAATTTTCCCTAGTACATCAGTCATGTTCTTCGGTCTTTGTTCAATGTCCTTGGTTTTTTCTTTGATAATGTCCAAATCCTGACTACAAAACATGGTTTCCTGGATCATCCGTTGTGCACTGTCACTGGTGAAATGACTCGATTTTGGTACCACAACCTGAACATCACCTAAAATAAAAATACACACCATGTATTATAAATATGCAGACATATATCTATTAACTGAATCTGTGGTGTCTGACACTGACCTGTTGTGACAATCTCCACCACCTCTCCTTCCTCCACATCCTCAGGTTGTGACCTTTGTTCCCCTTCTTCAGGAGGTGGGCGGGGGGGTCCCTGGTGTCCTCATATTTTCAGAGTCTTTGCACTCCTATGAGAATGAAACAAAAGGTATACTTAGCACACAGATATTTGATTCCAGAAATAGGAATATGAAACATTGCTTGGAAGTGGGGTACAATTGTCTGTTTTGGCAGAGTTCAAAGCTGAAGACATGATTGTTTCCCTTACCAAAGCTGGAATACTTCCCTTTTTTGGACAATTTTCACACATGTAGACACCCCAAGTATCCACTGGAACACCTGTGTGGGACACCCTAAAAAGTTTGTTTTTGTGTCCAACACTAGTGCTCCAGAGTCCAGATGTATAAACAGCTGCTGAGTGTCTTCTCCTTACATTACACTGAATCAAGTTTGCAATTCATTCTAGTTTGAAACACATCTAGACAACAATGTCCTAAACTTCTTTGAATACAAATTATCATGACCAAATGTAGTTAACCCTGTATCTCGCAAAAACAGCGTATTTATTTGCAAACGAACAATGTTTACTACGACCAATTACTGTGCCCACGAGCATGAAAGTAGCCATTTTAAACTGTCCAACAGTAAAGAAAATCACACGGCGCAGCATGCAAGTAATACTTAGAATAGGAACACACGACAACTACTTACTTTTTAGAAGCACTTTCTTGATCCTTCTGTACTGATCCTGCTCCCATAATTTGAGGTCTGACCAGTGTTTCCTCAATTGCTCCTTGGATCGTTGTACCCCAAAAATCCGGCGCACTCTTCACAACTTTAGTCATGATCTTGGCCTTTCTCACATTTGGGTTTAGGTGCGGTCCATACTTCCCATCATAGTCGGCCCTCTTCAGTATGTCGACCATCTCCGCCATCTCTTCAAAGGACATATTTAAGGCCTTAAATCTTCTCCTCCTGTATCGGGGCTTTCCTCCTCATTACTGCTATTAAGCACTTGCTGTGTCTCCGCCATGTCATCTCCCACTGCGATGAAAGAGACGGGGCCGGGAACATTCTAGAAAGAATGTCAGGGGCGGGCGACACGGGCAGAGTTTCACGCATGTGCAGTGTATATAAAGCGTAACACGCGTGCGTCGTACGTACGATCTGTGAGCAGAGGAAGGTGTAGCAGAAGCACCAATCGTTATAATGAAGGTACAATTTTAAGTTGGTTCATCAGTGGCCTATACTGCTTATAGATTGAGGCCTATATTGGGTCATGATTAGGAGAGTTTCGCCTGACATTATGGTTTGTCTTGTATTGTGTCTTGCAGAGAAAATGGATCTATTCAATGATGAGGACTTTATGCCCATATTCATTGATATGTACAGGGAGCTGCCCTGTCTGTGGCAGGTAAACCACCCCTATTATAACAATCAAACAAAGAGGAAGGCAGCACTGGATCAATTGGTGGAATTTGTGAAGCTGGTGATCCTCACGGCAGACATCCCCTATTTGAAGGCCCTAATTGGTGGCATGAGGAGCACTTATAATACGGAGCTCAAGAAGGTCCAGGATTCCCTGAGATCAGGAGCTGCAGCAGATGACATTTATGTCCCCAGGCTGGTGGTACTATGACAGACTGCATTTTCTGGCAGGCCAGACTGAACCCAGGCCAGCACTCTCCAATCTTCCTTCCACACTTTCTTCCCCCCAGCTGAGGCTTCTGACGTCCAACCTGGGCCTTCCAGGCAGCAACATGTGGAGGAGCCCAGCTTGAGCCAGGTATAGCATTATTCAAAATATGTTAAATGTATGCTAATTTTGATCACTAATTTCTGATTTCACAAAGTGGTTTACATATCAATAGACAGTAGTGGCCACAAATGATTGGGCCCAGAATGAAAAATGCTGGGGTTAGAATGATAGTCTTTTCTATTTATTAACATTCAATTTGCAACAGTCATGAGTTGAAAATTGTGTGTGATTGATGAACCAAAAACTAAAACGATGTCCCTTTTTCATACACAGGAAAGCCTCAGCCAGGTCGTGGAAAGTGGCAGCCAGGAGGTGGCCAGGCCCAGTAGCCTGTGAGAATCGCAGGTCCCTCCCCTCCGCCTTCCACCAAAAAATGGCAGGAAGAGGAGTAATGTGAAGGAGGCAGCAATTGGCCTATTTATGAAGGCTACTGCGGCCCTCAGAACCCCCCACAGTGTTCAAGAGGACTTTGCATACATTACAGCCTGCAAAATGCTGGAAATGGAGGAGGGCCAACGCCTCTTATGTGAGGAAGTGATGTTACAAGCCCTAAACAAGGGCTTGAGGGGCCAACTCAAAAGTCAAAGCCACATTTGTGAGTTGAACCATGGTCCTCCTCCTCCAGGTCCTCCTCCTCCACCTCCTGCCACACCTTCAACACCACAGCCACAGCCTGGAAGGAAGCGTCTAAGGAAGACTAGAGAGTGATGGCCTGGGTTCAGTCTGGTCTGGCAAAAGATGCAGGCTGTTGTATGACCACAGCCTGGGGACAGATATGTCATCTGCTGCTGTTCCTGATCTCTTGTAGTCCTGGACCGGATTGTGCTCACTATTATAAGGACTCCTCAGGCCACCAATTTTGACTGTAAAATTATTGATGTCTGCCCTGGGGTACAAAGGCTTTGCAAATTTCACCAGTTTCTCCAGCGTTGCCTTCCTCTTTATTTTGTTATGACCCAGAATAAATGGATATATTGTTTTCAAAAATACTTGCCTATGTGTTTAACTTCAAAAAGGACAGTTTTTTTTGTGGTAGGCAGGTACATTTAAAAAATACAATGTCAAATAAACAAGGGACACCAACAAACCTCATTGAGATTTACAAAGACAAGATAATAATGGTGTTGTGGAAACGTGACATACAAAAAAAAATGGAGATCACTATAAAATAATTAATAAATAAATAAATGGAGATTACTATAAAATAATAAAAGAAAACACAACAGGCGATCTTGATTAAAAAAAAAAATAAAAATTAATTATAAACATTATTAGGAAGATCTGGCTTTAAAAACCAAAAAGATTATTCAGGAGATCACGAGAAATAATAAAGAAATACGTTTGTGGGAAGTCTGTGTGAATATGAGCAGCAAAACAACTTCATTCTTCTAGCACTATAAAGAAGAAGAGAATGCGCTGCATTGAAAGATTTCAAAATTTACAATGTGCCATCTCCATTACGATGGGTTGTTTTACCAGACTGAGCGGCTCCATCTCGTACTTGATTCTGAGCATGCGTGGTTTTTTTGCACGTCGGAATTGCATACACACAAACGGAATTTCTGATAGAAACTTTTTCCGTCGGGAAAATTTAGAACGTGCTCTCAATCTTTTGCTGGCGGAAATTCGGCCAGCAAAAGTCCGATGGAGCATACATTTTCCGACCAAAAGCTCTCATCGGTCTTTTGCTGGCCGAATTTCCGATTGTGTGTATGTGGCATTACATTGGTGGGGAGTGGGAAGAAGCCCCCCTACATTGGTGGTCATTGGGAAGATTGCCTCTTACATTGGTGGTCAGTGGGAAGATTGCCTCTTACATTGGTGGTCAGCGGGAAGAATGTCCCTTACATTGGGGGTTAGAGGGAAGAATGTCCATTACATTGGGGGTCAGAGGGAAGAATGTCCCTTACATTGGTGGTCAGTGAAAAGAATGCCTCTTACATTGGGGGTCAGTGGGAAGAATGTCCCTTACATTGGGGGTCAGAGGGAAGAATGTCCCTTACATTGGGGGTCAGAGGGAAGAATGTCCCTTACATTGGTGATCAGTGGAAAGAATGCCTCTTACATTGGGGGTCAGAGGGAAGAATGTCCCTTACATTGGGGGTCAGAGGGAAGAATGTCCTTTACATTGGGGGTCAGAGGGAAGAATGTCCCTTACATTGGGGGTCAGAGGGAAGAATGTCCCTTACATTGGGGGTCAGAGGGAAGAATGCCTCCTACATTGGTGGTCAGTGGAAAGAATGCCTCTTACTTTGGGGGTCAGTGGAAAGAATGCCTCTTACATTGGGGATCAGTGGGAAGAATGTGTCTTACATTGGTGGGTCAGAGGGAAGAATGCCTTCAACATTGGGAGGTCAGAGGGAAGAATGCCTCTAACACTGGGGGGTCAGAGGGAAGAATGCCTCTAACATCGGGGGGTCAGAGGGAAGAATGTCATTGGGGGGTCAGAGGGAAGAATGCCTCTTGCATTGGGGGGTCAGTGAGAAGAGTGTCTCTTACATTGGGGGGGGGTCAGAGGGAATAATTGAGGAGAGAAGAATTGAGGAGCTTGAAAAGGAGTGCACATGATCCACTGTAGCACGGCGCATTCTCCCAAACGCATCGTACTGAACTCTGGGATCTGTGATGCCAGCACCACAAAGCCATCCCTGCCACGCTGCGATCCACACTGCGTTCCATCTGGACACTGGATTCTTCCAAGTGGACTTCCCCCTCTGGCTTCTGGCACCAACGGGCTTCCCTCCTGCCGCTGCAGCACTTCACAGGGCTACCATACAGAGCCGTGCACCACCCGGCTATTGGTCTCTCCAGTAGACCTCCTCCTCCAGTTCCTGACACCGGCAGGCTATCCAACTGCTGCTGCAGCGCCCCCCGTGGATGACGGACACAGCCCTCAGCTCTACTGCATTACAGATGTGCTTGTTTACATCATTTATCCTGTAAGTAGCCCATTATGGGGGTGATTAAACATGTTACATAATACTACACTTAGTAGCTCTTTCCTGTTTCCCCCTTCTTCTTTTTACTACAGAGTGAGCTACACTCTTGGATAAGCTGCCCTTAGTTGTGGACTAATCAGTAACTTTCCTTGTTTGCAATATTTATTGCCTCGGCGCCTACCATCCACCGTGTTGGAAGAATGTCTCTTACATTGGGGGGGGGGGGGTCAGAGGAAAGACTGGCTTTTACATTGGGGGCCAGTGAGAAGAATGCCTCTTACATTGGTGATCAGTGAAAAGAATGTCTTACATTGGGTGGTCAGAGGAACGAATGCATCATACAGTACATTGGTGGTCAGTGGGAAGGATGTCCTGTAGCAGCTTTAAAACTATGCAAGAATGAAGGGAAGGCGGGTGTTTAGATTTGAATTTAAAGGTACGGTATATATTTTTTTTCAGGGAAGGAATATTTTCAGTAATTATTTCATCATTTTTCTTGAAGTCATTTTTTAAATGAAATTCACATTTGTACAAACTTACAGATCAATATTTATGTTACAGTATTAAATATAGAAATTTTTAAATTGATGACTCAAAGTTCTTAGACTCTCAAACGGGATTGCTGGTAAATTTTCATTTGATTAGTGCTTACAGCCAATTTCCTGCGGTGCTCAATAATGTTTTCTTACAGCGAAATAGTCCCTGCTGTCAGAATACAGTAAAACAGAGGGGAGGATTCCTCCATCCACCTCGCTCATGTGGATGAGGGCATCCATTTGCTTTCTTTCGATCAGCCAGGCGGAGTCATCTATGGCCAGCTTTACATTTTAAGCAGGAGCATTAGAGCAAAACCATTGTGTAGCCTTGCAAAGCAGAAAAAATAGACTTTTGTAAGGAGTAAATATGACTGCCGCACCTACAATAAAATATATACCGTATACACAAGTTAAAACAGCATTTGTATAAAATTATTGCATATTGATACAATTAGTCATATCAAGCTCAACTCACATGCTTGTAAAGAAAAAACTTCTGGATTTTGAGGTTATTCAGGTGTTCTGAAGATAAAGCAACTGGAACTGGGGCCCACAATTTTTTCTCTTTTTATATATTCAGTGGTCAACTGTGTAAGACCTCAAACACTGTACTATACACATTGATTAAGACTAACGCCACCTTTCCTACCATATTACATGCCCTACCCCCAGCAAGATTGTGGGTTCCTCTCCCTACCAGCTTCTGTCTTTGTATTTTGCATGGCTCCACCAACACAGCCACATAATTCTTTCACAAACATCTCTCAATGAATAAACTACAAGTTCCATCTGCCAGATTTAATTCTTGCCCACAGAACCAATAATATTGGTACAAGGAAGTGGAGAGTTCAGGGGTAGTGAGTAGGGTTGCCACCTCATCCCTTTAAACCTGAACACATATGAATTACATAGTGTCAGGGGCTAATTTAATGCAGATAAGACACCAAGTGAGTTTAATTACATCCTTAATCACTCACAGAGCCTGTGTAATTAATATGTTTTCGGTTTTAAAGGGATGAGGTGGCAACTCTAGTAGTGAGCAGCCTTTGCAATGTCAAGTTGGTTGACTGCACAGTGACCTGCTCCTACTCATTGCACAGCAACACTTGTTTGCATGGTATGGGGAGGTGGAGTCGCTGTTATGGTGTTAGTAGCTGGCCCACCAGCACCATGGAAATGAACGACGTTGATCAAGGGCAAGGATTTAGAAGAGAATGCTTTGGTCCAGACCAGCTCCAACCCCCCACCCCCTGCCATGCTGTGGACCTAACCTTTAAATGATATAGGGCAGCCCTTGCATATGTTCTAAAATGAAGACCTTGATGCCCCTGACATTAAAGTTTAGCCTGACTCATTTACCATCCCTCACTGGACAATACCACAATAGGTGAGTGAGGCTTGGCACACAAGTTGGAAAAGTTAAGGACTGTCCAAGTGTGTGGAAGGGCTCCCTCTGACACCAAGTACTTTGAGGTGTCTACTCTTAGGAATTCCTTTTAGTTTTGACAGATTAAAAAAGGCTGACAAGTTTGCTTACCAAACACACCAGCCCTTCCATGGTGCCTAGGGACCTTTGATGTTTATTAATGTGTTTGCAGACCCTGTTCCTAACTTTATGAATATCTACAGGATCTAGTGGTACTATCGTCTGCTCCTGCGTATTTATTTAGTACGTAAAGATAACAAATGTTATTTTTGTGAAGGCTGTCAGGGAGGAATATTGGGTAATGCGTGTTTACTCAGAGGTGCAACCACAAATGTTCAAGCAACAACACATTAGAGAGTCCATTGGGTCTCCAAGTTCCATCCTAACAGCAGTCCCCCTACTGAGCCCTGTGCCATTCTAGATCTGACTCTGCAGGATATTAATTGCTTCCATAGTAGTCTGGCACAGGTGCCTGAATTATGTACAAATTCATTATCTACCAATTATCATTATATACTAATTAGCAACCAGTTGCTACTGTTGCTTGGATAGGCCATTATTCTACCAGCACGGGGGTCTAAAATATGCTATTTTCTCTGTGTATCAAGCCAACTGTGGTGTTTGGTCTTGCAGCAATCAATTGGGCCATGATGGCTTTGGTTACATGACTACTTGCAAAGCTCCAGATTGCATAAAGGAAAACAATCCATGAGAGAATCATTAGAGTAAATTGGCATTCCTTTAAAAAGTAGTTTAAGAGTAACATAATTTGAAGAACTGCCACAACTGATCTGTATAAAGACAGAAAATAACTTTCTTTTAGGACAACTTGAAGCAATCGTGGAACTATACATCAAAATGGAATGTGTTAGTTCATTGTGCTAAAACATTGATGTATGCTTGATCGGAGCTTCGTCTGCTTTGGTCATGTAAGGATTTGCCAAGTTTGGTCTTATCAAACTGAACACGAGAATGACGTATATAAAAGAATGTAAGATGAAAGCTTGGAAGGTCAAAATCCCATCTCTTTAAAGTGCTGGGGAAATCATCTCAGTATATGATAAAAGGGTTTTTTCGTCCAATTCTGTGAACTTCAGAAAGAATGCAGTTCATAGTTCTATGTGCCTTACTGAGACTTCTTTAGTGAAAACATCCTATGCACCTTACTAAAACTTCCTTAGAGAACACATTTCCAGCAAGAAGGAAGGTGAGAAGCCTTCTATGAAAATCATTTTATACAGCAGTGACGGACGCTCATGCAGGGTCCCACACCCCCTAATTAATGCGCGCGGCTCCTAATCTACATGCAGGGCACCAGACGCATGGATTCCAATTGGTTTTTCTTATTTCTAGAAGCACATGATTAGAGCCTGAGGCTCTAATTGGCTGCAAAAAGGGTGGGCTCGGGGCGCTAATGTCCTCCTGTTTCTCCTAAGACTCGGTTGGCCGCGGATCCGAAGTCCAGATTGGCAGGGAGTAGAAACGACCGCTGGGACTCGGGAAAAGATGCAGGGGGGGAAGCCCCCGAAGCCGCGACCTGGATGGGGTAAGTGCAGGGGCTGGTGGGGGGGGGGGCCTGGAAGGTGACAGGCAAACAATGCAGCGATCGAGCGACCGGGCAGGGGAAGGTGGCGATTGATTGAGAAATCGAAAAGTTGGGGGTGGGGGTTGGTTGGTTGGCTGGCTGGCTGGGGGGGTGGCTGGCTAGGGAGGCGGCGGCCCCCCCCCCCCCCCCCCCAAGGATATTGAGCACCAGCTACCCCTGTTATACAGTAATGTTTACTTGGCTTGTATGGAATTGCCAGTACCCACCCCAGATCCACTGGAGCCCAATTTGGTTTTTCCTAGGTTAGACTGGGTAGTTAAGATAACTGCATTACAACCAGCCTCCACTTCAAATTTCTATATATAGCTTAGCCATCCAATGAGCCCACCATAAGAGAAGAGAAGTTGAGAGGCAAGTAGAAAAGTGTGCTAGATTGGCTTCAAGTTTTTACAGTGCAGTCAAAATCAGTCATCATATCGGTCTTCATTTCTATATCAGTCATCATTAACATCACTGCCATATCAATATCAGTCATATCATATCAGTCTTCATGTCTGTACCAGTCATCATTAACATCACCGCCATATCAATATCAGTCATATCATATCAGTCTTCATGTCTGTACCAGTCATCATTAATATCACCGCCATATCAATCTTGTCAATATCAGTCATATCATATCAGTCATCATATCAGTCTTTGTGTCTATACCAGTCGACATTAATATCACCGCTATATCAATCATATCAACATCAGTCATATTATATTAGTATTCATGTCTGTATCAGTCATCATTAATATTAGTCATATCATATCAGTCTTCATGTTTGTATCAGTCATCATTAATATCACCACCATATCAATCATGTCAATATCAGTCATGTCATGTCAGTCATCATATCAGTCTTCATGTCTGTATCAGTCATCATTAATATCACTACCACAGCGCCGGGACAAGGTCATCTAGATACCAGGGCGAACATGCCAAATTGCACCCCCCCAAGATATCTGAGCATTATATGTCATCAAAAATCCCCTCCCCCACCAAAAGAAGAAACAAACTGAGCACTAATCTGCATGCTTACCCCCTAAGTATAAATTCTCCCTCCTCCCCATAAAATCCGCCTCCCTGCTAAAATCCCATTCCCAGTATGAGTCGTCCCCCAACCCCCTAGCTCAAATCCTCTCATTCCCCATATGTCCCCAGCATTGACCACCCCCCAAAAAGAAAATTCCCCCCTCTTAGTACAAAACCTATACCCCTCAAATTTCCCCTCTGAACACAAACCTCCCTCCCCAATCACCCACTTCCAGCATCCCCCCCTATAAATTCCCCCTCCTAGCACAAATCCTCCTAAGTCATCCATACTAGTATGAACCCCCCCCCCCCAATTTCCTCTTTCTAACACAAATCCCTCCTCCCAAATCCCCCCTTCTAGCACGAATCCTCTTCCACCATCCTCATTCCCAATACAAATCCCCCTAAATCACCCTTCCTAGCACACACCCCAAATCAACCCCAGCAAAAATCCTCTCCCCCACATATTTCCCCTCCTACAACAAATCTTACCCCTGCTGCCCCCCAAATTCCCCCTCCAGCACAAATACTGTATCCCCACCTATTTCCTTCCACCACAAGTCCCCCTTCCCCTTTTCCAGCACAAATCCCCCCATTCCTCCCTCTTAGCACAAATCCTCCCCCTCAAATCACCCTTCCTAACACAAACCCCCCCAAAGTTTCCTCCCTAAGCACAAATGCTCCACTCCCAAATTACGCCTTTTCCCCACTCCCCCATCCTAGCACAAATCCCCCCAAAATGTCTCTCCTAGCACAAAAAATACCCCCAATCATCCCTTCTAGCACAAATCCCCCACCCCCCCAAAAAATGCCCCTTCTATCACAAATCTGCTCCCCCTACCATATTACCTTTTGTAGCACAAACCCCCCAAAGCCCTCATCCTAGCACAAACATTCTTCCCCTATCCCCCCTCCCATCATAAATCCCCTCAATATCACTACTCCTCCCACAATGTCCCCTTCTTGAACAATTCTTATCCCCTGCTGCCCCCCAAATTCCCCCTTCCAACACAAATCCTCTCCCCCAACCTCCTTGTGGTGCCCCCCACCTCACATGATACCACAGTGCCCAGGGCAGCTGTCCCTCCTGTGTATCCCTTGTCCCTATCAGTCTTCGCGTTTGTATCAGTCATCATTAATATCACCACCATATCAATCATGTCATATTGCCACGGTTCCGTGTACATTGCCAGATTTTACCTCCTATTGAAGCTGCTTGCGTTCCTGCCAATCTGCCCTGAACCTAGGTATTATTGCACGAGTGTCTTAGCGTTCGAGCAACTTGTCTCCACGCTGAACCTGAACCCTCGTGTTCCTGTAGCATTTATGGTTTCTGAGCATTCCCTTATTCAGTGTGTTGTTTGATCCTGTCTTTGTTCTCAGTGTTTCCTATGGTTGCCACCTCATCCCTTTAAACCCAAACACATATTAATTACACAGGTTCTGTGGCTGATTAAGGTGGTAATTAAACTCACTTGGTGCCTCATCTGCATTTAATTAGCCTCAGAACCTGTGTAATTTAAAGGGTTTAAAGGGATGAGGTGGCAACTCTAGTATTTCCCCCTGACTGTGCAGTTATATCCCCTTTGGTTTCTGTCTGTGGTTACCGTCATTTCCTTTTGCTGTGTGTCTCTCTCACTATAGTGTCTGTGTATATCCCGTGTCCTTCCAGCATGTTTTTTGGTTGGACTGTGCCTGCATGAGTGTGCTACAGAGTTGCAACCTGGGGACTGCCACGCAGCGCAACATCCACACCTCCAGGTGGCTCCTTAGACCCTGCGACTCTGACACACCTCTGTTTGCATGCCGTTACACTGCTCCCGCAGTTCTAAGGATCCATTCCCATGTACACCTGGTTAGTTGTCCATTGGTCTTGCTAGATTTTGAGTTACACTACCAGGTGGTCTTACCCTCTGATCGTGACACATCATACCAGCCTTCATGCTTGTATCAGTCATCATTAGGGATGAGCTTCGAGTTCGAGTCGAATTCATGTTCGACTCGAACATCGGCTGTTCGCCAGTTCGCCGAACAGCGAACAATTTGGGGTGTTCGCGGCAAATTCGAATGCCACGGAACACCCTTTAAAAGTCTATGGGAGAAATCAAAAGTGCTAATTTTAAAGGCTTATATTCATGGTATTGTCATAAAAAGTGTTTGGGGACCTGGGTCCTGCCCCAGGGGACATGGATCAATGCAAAAAAAAAGTTTTAAAACGGCCGTTTTTTCGGGAGCAGTGATTTTAATAATGCTTAAAGTGAAACAATAAAAGTGTAATATCCCTTTAAATTTCGTAGCTGGGGGGTGTCTATAGTATGCCTGTAAAGAGGTGCATGTTTCCCATGTTTAGAACAGTCTGACAGCAAAATGACATTTCAAAGGAAAAAAAGTCATTTAAAACTACTCGCGTTGCTAATGCATTGCCGGTCCGACAATACACATAGAAGTTCATTGATAAAAACGGCATGGGAATTCCCCACAGGGGAACTCCGAACCAAAATAAAAAAAAAAAAAAATGACGTGGGGGGTCCCCCTAAATTCCATACCAGGCCCTTCAGGTCTGGTATGGATATAAAGCGGAACCCCGGCCAAAATGTAAAAAAAAAAAAATGACGTTGGGGGTCCCCCTAAATTCCATACCAGGCCCTTCAGGTCTGGTATAGATATTAAGGGGAACCCCGTCCAAAATTTAAAAAAAAAAGGCGTGGGGTCCCCCTCAAAATCTATACCAGACCCTTCAGGTCTGGTATGGATTTTAAGGGGAACCACGCGCCAAATTTTTTTAAAAAAAGGCGTGGGGTCCCCCCAAAAATCCATACCAGACCTTTATCATTTCACTACCAAAACTGTCAAAAATGTTAAAAATGACAAGAGACAGTTTTTGACAATTCCTTTATTTAAATGTTTTTTCTTTCTTCTTTCTTCTATCTTCTATCTTCCTTCGGTTTCTTCCTATATCTTCTTCTTCTGGTTCTTCTGGTTCTTCTGGTTCTTCCTCCGGTGTTCTTGTCCAGCATCTTCCTCCGCGGCGTTGGTGTCTTCTTCCCTTCTTCTCCTCGGGCCGCTCCGCATCCATGATGGCATGGAGGGAGGCTCCCGCTCTTCTCTTCATCTTCTTCTCTTCATCTTCTTGTTTTCCGGGACTCTGCTCATATAGATTATATGCGAAAAATGACAGAGGCATGCAATAGCGTGATAACGTTTAAAAAAGATTTAATTCCAAACAGAACTCCACATACATACAACTCACCCAGAGGAAGTCACGAGAGTGACAAAACCGGTAGGAGGAGCTTGATCAGCTGACACAGGAGGCACTAGGAAGTATTACAGAGCAGGCACAGAAAAGGGGGACGCCGTAAACCGGGGCTGCAGCACCGGACCACAGATGACTCTATCACCCCTCAGCACTATAGCACTTTAAAGGAGTTTTATTTATTGGAAATGTGAGTTGTATGTAAGAAAAGCCCGTAGCAAAAGAAAAGAAGAAATAAGTGCAGAGCTGCATGAAATGGGACTCTGTAGGCTGGGCTAGTGAGGGTTAAATTATTTCCTGAAGTTAACTTGAGCTCACAGGCGATTGGTCAGAGCGGTGTGAGGGGGAGGCATTGCAGAGAGGAGGTCAGAGGTGTAGACTTCCCGTCAGCACATGAGGATAGGAAAAGCTCCCGCCCGACTGTCCTAATTATTTGAGATTGGTTGCATGGAAAATTGATAATGTTGGTTTATTTTTCTATGTTTGTTGTTTTCTCTTTGTGTTTTACTTTCTTTTAGGAAGGCAGTTGGGTTTTTGGAGGCATTTGGAAGTAAAATGATGGAATTAAAGGTTTGGGACACATCTGAGGTATGGGTCCCCGGTGAATGCCAGTTACGTGGTTGACTGGGAGTTTATGGTTATCTGCTGAAGGTGGTTCATCCCCGAGTCGGATGCAAAGCACAGGGACCATAAATGGTTAAGCAGATATAAGGTAAAGAGTTGGATACTTAGTGCCTCTAAGGATTGGCAACCAAAAAGTTTATGCTTTGTTTTGGTTTATACTGTTAATTATTTTATTTAATAAAGGGGCCGTAAATGGCCAGTTTTATCCCAGCCTTTGGTGTCAGATTATTTTTAGTAGCAATAATAAGGGGCTACAATATGGGTCAAAAGTTATGGGTATTAGTGGTAAAATATAAGACAGTATACATAGGGGTTACCTTTTCATGTGGAGTTCTGTTTGGAATTAAACCTTTTTTAAACGTTATCACGCTATTGCATATAATAGTAAGGGTTTTTTTAAATCAGCGCCATTGGCAGCCGAGTAAACCCAAAGTGATGTCATGTCATCACTTCCTGGTTACTAGATTGGAGACCCAATCAAAGTCATTCCCGGCTTCATTCAGGTCTTAGGCCAGCTGGCGGATGTGTTGACTGGTTGCCCGGGCCTCCTGGTGGGACAGGAGAGCTACGGAAGGTGGCACGTCCCCGTCCCCTCCCGCTCCTTAGAATAACAGCCGAGTGGCTTTTAGCCGGGCCAGGCATCACCCTTCAAGCTGAGAACGCATATTTGCGTACGGTCGGCGTGAAGGGGTTAATATCACAGCCATAACAATCATGTCAATTGCAGACATCATATCGGTCTTCATATCTACAGCAGCCATCAATATTATCACTGCCATATAAATATTGTCAATATCAGTCATATCATATCAGTCATCATCAATATCACCGCCATGTTAGTCATTGCTAATATCAGTCCTTCACCTAGTATGGTAATTTGGGTGTCATACAATGTGTTTTTTTTCTTTGGGATGGGGCAATAACATTTTTTATTTTTGGCGTGTGATTACTACTATGTATGCCCCTGCTTTCCTGCCCATAGTCTGGGCACAAGTGCACTTAAATGTACCATACCTTTTAGCTGAAAAAAGACTTTTATGGGGGAAAAAAACGTAGTAGTGCCTTGATCTATATATCACATTGGGATAACATACAACTTTAGTGTAGGTGTGATCCGTTTACCAGAAAAGTTACAGCTCCTGATTCTCCTGCATAAACACTGATCATCACTTATTCAGACGCCAATTTATTTTCGGGAAGAACGATGCGTTGGAGATTGTCACTTTATAACCATTTACAATGTCTTGTAAATTATAGTTAATTTTGTGTGTCTCCAACAGGGCTGATAAACTGCCATAAGAAATCATTAGCGTAGATATAACACAATAAATTGTGATTATATTGATAAGCAGCCTGCATGCTACACGCAGCCCCTTCGTGAGGTTTCCAAATGTATAGCATCTTGATGTGCAGGTTTATTGCTTTGTACTGTTGCAGTTCCATTACAGAACTGCTTGTGTCTGCATAATCCGAGTTGTGTATGTTTGAGGTTTTTTGCTAAAGCTGCATTTGCTGGGAGAAAACCTTTCCTAACTAGATCCTGTCTTATTTTTCTGCTGCATTCAAGAAAATTCAAACACTTCCATTTCATATTGGCCTGGCAAGTTTAATGGGAAACTCCAGCCAGAAAGGGGTAAAGGTAATTTTAAAAAAGAAGCATGGCCAAAATTTGAGGTGCAGTTTGGGAGGAAGAATGCAACTTGATTGCTTAGCCCACCATGTCAGCATTTTGGTTAGTTAGTCTTAGTGGCTTTAGGAGGTAAGCAGGTTTTTGTATAGCAGTGGGTCCCATCCTGGGATATACGAACCCTTGGGGGGTATACAAAGCCCTGAGGGGTATCTTGAAATTGCAACCTTTAAGGCTAGCTTCTCATTTGTGCATTATGGAAAAATTGTGCACTTTTTTAATGGCACCCCTACGCATCCAGCTAATACATGTGCGAACCATGTGTTTTGGTATGGTGCGATTGGCCACCAGCAACGGTCATGCTGGAGAAGGGCCCCACCCACCTTCCTCTGCAACAGGAACATAATAGGGTACCATGCAACTGTTTTTTTTTGTGTGAAACGCGTCAACTGATCATCACTGCAATTTTGTCTAGCTCATGACAATAAAGAAATTTCTACAGCATCTTTTGGATTCAAGTGTGCGATCAATCTTTTCCTCTCTTCTTAATATTGCCTACGGTGATGAGCCGGGATTAGCATCTTGGACTGGGTGTGTCCATTTTTTGCCTGAAGTGGTGTGTGCACCCTTGTTTTGTTTCCATGCAACTATAACATGAGGGAAATCCCCCATATTACTCACATGCTCTCGGCTTGAGGCCCACCACAAGAAAACAACAACTGTCTACACAGTTAGCCATTTCAACGCTTTACTCTCAACATGAATGGTGTGCAATTTCTTCCAATACATCATTATGCTTGCTTCTCCTTACACCCGGCATCAGCAACATTGTATAGTCCAAATTCTTCTTTAAGACAAGGATGCCAACCAGCACTTCCAAGTCCCTCACTGTAGGTTCTCTTAGATGGGCTCTCCAATGGAGCCTCTACAGGCCTTACCCTGAAGGGCATACTTCGCTGGAGCTAACACCCCACATAGTGGTATTCCACAGGTGGCCTTTTCCCATTAACCTCTGCCCTAAGACGGTTATGGACGTAGTATGTTGTGAATGCAAAACTTGCGGCTCAAGAAATCTGTTTCCCAGTTCTGATCTGCCAGATGTCTGCTTGCATGTACACTTAATGAACTCTTCCATCTTAAAACAAGGGGAGGCATTCTAGCTTGTATCCATCAGCAAGCTACATTCTTGAAAGAGGAAATCCAGAAAACAGCTTTAACATTTAAATAATACTCTTTCATATATTTTAGCCAGCAATCACTTTGAGTTCCTGCAAACAGCATTTATTTGTCTGTTTAACAAGCCTCGGCTGTTTGGATGGAGTGCCACTTGTAAAGATGCATTTTCCTCCATTAGATCTCACTCTTATTGTTCAAAAAATGCTGGATCATCCTCCCCTTATTCGTTTTGTGTGAGAGGCAGGTTGATGTAGCTGGTAATACATTAGTTTCCTGCATATTGGAATCAAATCAAATATACAAAAGCAGGAAAAATATAACATAGGTAGAGTGACTGAAAGATTGGATATAGAATATCAGTACAGCCCATCT
Organism: Aquarana catesbeiana; assembly: GCF_042186555.1. Taxonomy (NCBI): domain Eukaryota; kingdom Metazoa; phylum Chordata; class Amphibia; order Anura; family Ranidae; genus Aquarana; species Aquarana catesbeiana. The sequence continues at coordinate 174,092,341 of NC_133336.1, read as the reverse complement.
TCCAGGCAACAAATAAATTGCATAATCAGGAATAGTTACATAAAGTTGAATTTGAAAGTGACTTTAAAGTAAAACCTATATAGTGACAATAGAAGGCAAAGTAACAGCATTGCTTAACATCCACATCTTCCACCACATCCCTGTCTTCTCACTGGGGCCCCCCTTTCCAAAGTTGCTGTATATGTTTAGACAATACACTTGTTGTCTGAACATAGGAACACTTGTTGTCTTGCTCAAGGCTAAAGAGGCCTCTGTCCCTATGTGACAACGCTTGGGCCTGGCAATTGTCCACACAGTCACCAAGTCAAGTGTCACCCATACAGTATATTGGATTTTTCCCTTGGGGCTCCAGAAATCTAACAGGATGGTGTGGGTGTACAAGGAAGAAAAGACCCCTTTCAATGCATGCTAGCCGAGGAAACCAGTAATTTCCCCCTGAATAGAAAATGTAGCGGTTCCCTTTAAGCCTAATGCCGCGTACACACGAGCAGAATTTCCGACAGAAAAAGTCCGATGGGAGCTTTTCATTGTATATTTCAACCGTGTGTATGCCCCATCTGACTTTTTCCGTCGAAAATTCAGACGGACTTAGAGAACATGTTCTATATTTTTCCGACAGAACAAATTACTATCGGAAAAAATGCTCCTCTGTATGCTGTTTCGACGCACCAAAAACGACGCATGCTCTGAAGAAAGTACGAGATGGAAGCTATTGGCTACTGGCTATTGAACTTCCGTTTCCTAATCCCGTCGTACATATTGTACATCACCGCATTCTGGACGGTCGGAATTTGGTGTGAATGCAAGACAGCTTGAGCGGAATTCTGTCGGAACTCTTCAGAGTTTATTCCGACGGCAAAACCGGTGTACAGGGCATAACTCAAGACAAACTGCCAAATACAATTTTCAGATACTTTTATGGAAACTGTTAACCTCTTGTATTCCAGGTACCCCTGTTAAAACAGGACAACCAGGTCCCAAACTCCGTGAAATGTTTCTCCACACTGGACTGCAGTTGAGCAATACAGCCTAGCCTACCAGGACCTGCCTCATCCCGCGATTGGACAAACAAGTAGCATTTAATAAATTGAATAAAGGAGCAGCAGGACACCAAAGAACTCTCTTTTGTCTCCTCTTTTCATCATGTTCAGTGTCAGCAATGCCTAATGCAGCAGTGTTTGTTAGGTTTACTGTGTTGCCCTTCCTTCTTGTGTGACCAATCCTATTCAGATTGGTATCTGACTTGATGATGTAACAAACTTCTTGGTTCTGGGATTTTTTTTATTTTATTTTTTTATTTTAACTTCTTTGTTTTTGAGATGGGAGCCTGACATGGGTGCAGTTGGGAATATATGTTCTGCCTTGAAAATAGGGGTTCGCCAATCACCAAAATAATAGCGAAAGGGAGGAGGATGCACTGGTGCATTGTAGTAATGTCTGGGTGAAAACAAAATACTGTACAATACCTTTTACATGTTGTAGGAATACATAAGTGAATTCAATGTTGGCTTTATACATCCCTAATGATGAATGGTAGACATGTGCACGTCGGAAAATTTTGTCTCATTTCATTTTCTGGCTACATTCATTAATTGAAGAATTAATTTTGGATGCATTATTGGACCCTATTCACTTTAGGATTTTTTTTTTCTATCTTTGGCATTCATTTGGTTTCATTCAAATTCATTGAGAAGAGCTGGTTGTTTAGGAGTTGATGGCCGCCACATCCTTAACAACCATGACTTATCTGTTGTCAGCCTGATTCTCCACTTTCAGCAGAATGTAAACAAAACAAGTGCAGGTTAAAAATTAAAAAAAAAAAAAAAAAACAGACAAACAGTGTCCCCCCCAATCCATACCAGACCTGAAAGGCCTGGTATGGATTGGGGGCCTGGTATGGATTTTAAGGGGAAAGCCAAAATAAAGAAAAAATGTTGTGGGGTCCCCCCAAAATCCATACCAGTCTCTTATCTGAGCATGCAGCCCAGCAGGCCAGGAAAGGGGGAAAAGGAGTGAGCCCTTCCCTGAACCACACCATACCATATGCCCTCAACATGGGGGGGGATGTAGATCAATGTTTATCTGTCATTCAGCGAGTGATGGAACGGTTGTGTTTGACGGGTTTTTTTTTACCATTCATTGTGATTGATGTTGGATCTACTTCGCGGACATTTTTTTGTTTTTCTTAATAAAGGACTTGTAAAAAATTGTCTTCGTTGTTTTTTTTTTTTTTTTAGTTTTGACTTTTTTTTAGTGAATGAATAGGGGTACTAAGTAACCCATACTCATTCACATGGGGGGGTTTGTTAAAGGAGGTTTCCCGATTCTGATAAGTCATCCCCCTGTACCTCCACAACCACCAGGCCAGGGTTGTGGGAAAGAGGTCTTTGTCCTTATCTATGTGGAGACAAGTTGCTTTGGGGGGGCGACTGCCTGCTTCTTAACCAGCTATTCTCTGAATAATCGGAATTTGCTGATTTAATCCGAAAATTTTGTTATAACTTTTTTGGATTTGGTAACACTCGTCATTTGGAAATTCAAATACATCCTAATCTCCAAAAATAACATTTTTGTCCGAAAAACAAATCTGAACAAACCAAATTACATGTCTATCACTCATGCATTATACCAGATAGTTCAGGCTGTGACAAGTGTGCAGGTGTAGTAGTCACCTTGCTGTATATTGGTAGGTAAACCTGTTTACTGAAATAGAGTTTATATGCGGCTCCTGTTTTTCAAATTTCTTCTGTCCCTTCTGGTCTGGGGTTCCATAGCTAGTTTTATCTCAGGGCTCAATACCCAGCATTGGCTAGAGCCTGCATGGCATATTAGAAGCTACTAGGGACTAAGACACAGAGTAGATAGATTGGCTAAGTTCCAGTATGACTATGGCTGTTTTTGCTGGAGAGAAGCAATGTTTCAGGCTGCTAGGACAACAGCTGGAGGATCTCCTTGTCATCATTGATTCTGTCTTCAGCTGCCTGACATCAAGATGGAAGCCACATTGTGATTATCCTCAGGGGTCTCTGCAACTAGACTTTGCTGCATTATGACTACAGTATATATACCCAGGTATATATGCACAAATCCACCAGGACTCCTGTGGGGCCCTTTGTTGATATTACTTGTTTGTACATGGGATATATGTACTGCATAGTTGCCAACAGTCCCGATTTTCCCGGGACAATCCCGATTTTGGTCCCCTCGTCCCGATCGGAGGCTGTCCCAAATCGGGATTTTGCCCAGGGAAATCAGGAGTGTTTGCTTTTTTCATTTTTGGAGCAGCTGGCTTCAGCAAAATGGCCACCGGCGCCGCCGCTAGATCGTTCCCCCTTGTGTTCAGTGGAGAGAGGAAGGGGGCTCGATCCGTGCAGCCAATGAATCGGCTTCTCCTCTCACAATACTGAAGCCGGGGTTAGCTGCATGGATCGGCCCCTCCCCTCTCCACTGAACACACTGCGCCGGCCGCTCATGCCATGTTCCTTCTGCTCTAATGAACATATGCTGGGAGGGGAGGGTCTGCACTGGCACTGATAGGAGGGGTGGTCTGCACTGAGGGGGGCCTGCACTGATAGAGGGGGGTCTGCACTGATAGAGGGGGGTCTGCACTGAGGGGGGTCTGCACTGAGGGGGTCTGCACTGATGGAGGGGGGTCTGCACTGAGGGCATCTGCACTGATGGAGAGCGGTCTGCACTGAGGGGGTCTGCACTGATGGAGGGGGATCTGCACTGAGGGGGTCTATACTGATAGATGGGGGACCGCACTGAGGAAGGTCTGTATTGAGGGAGAGGGGTCTGTACTGAGGGGGTCTATACTGATGAGGGGGGTCTACACTGAGGGGGTCTAAACTGATGGAGGGGGTCTGTACTTAGTGGGGGGTCTGTACTGAGGGAGGAGGATCTATACTGCTGGAGGGGCGGTCTATACTTAGTGGGGGGGTTTTTACTGAGGGAGGTGTGTCTGTACCGGAGGTGGTGGAGGGGGGTGACACCAATTTTTTTCCACACTGGGTGACACCAGCTGTAGTGACGCCACTGGCTCTTGTCTCTGCAGCAATTTAACTTTAATGTACAGGAGGGGAGTTAACTATATACAGTCAGAGGGGGTATTACGTATATACAGGAGGGGGGTTAGCTATATACAGGAGGAGGGGGGTTAGCTATATACAGGAGGATGGGGGTTAACTATATACAGGAGGGGGAGGGTTAACTATATACAGGAGGGGAATTAACTATATACAGGAGGGGGATAACTATATACAGGAGGGGGGTTAACTATATACAGGAGGGGGGTTAACCATTTACAGGAGGGAGTTAACTATTTACAGGAGGGGGGTTAACTATGTACAGGAGGGGTTACTATGTACAGGGGGGGTAACTATGTACAGGGGGGTTACTATACACAGGGGGGTAACTATGTACAGGGGGGTAACAAGGGGGAGAGGGGAAACTATGTACAGGGGGAGGGGGTAACTATGTACAGGGGGGGTAACTATGGCTCTGCCTGGGACACTGATTTAAGGACTGAGGCTGGGAACACTGGTGTAAAGACTGACTCTGCTGGGGGCACCTGATGCAAGGAGGGACTCTTATGGGGGCACTTGATGCAAGGAGGGACTCTGCTGGGGGAACCTCATGCAAGGAGGGACTCTGCTGGGGGCACCTGATGCAAGGAGGGACTCTACTGGGGGCACCTGATTCAAGGAGGGACTCTGCTGGGGGCACCTGATGCAAGGAGGGACTCTGCTGGGGGCACCTGATGCAAAGAGGGACTCTGTTGGGGGCACCTGATGCAAAGAGAGACTCTGTTGGGGGCACCTGATGCAAGGAGGGACTCTGCCAGGGGCACCTGATACGAGGACAGACTCTGCTGGGGACACCTGATACAAGGACAGACTCTGCTGGGGACACCTGATGCAAGGACGGACTCTGCTGGGGACACCTGATGCAAGGACGGACTCTGCTGGGGACACCTGATGCAAGGACAGACTCTGCTGGGGGCACCTGATGCAAGGAAGGACTCTGCTGGTGGCAGGCGACGTGGCTAGTGACATGCTCAGGGATCCCACTGATTCGGCATTATGGTGAGTTGAATTATTTCATTTTATATTACAATGTAATAATAGAAATAATGCACTTCAATCATCCTGACACCATAACAATCATGGTGCCGGGATGATTGAAGCACTAACACCAGGTGTTTGGAGTATCTTTATCTGCTGATTGTTAAACTTTCTAGAATACACATATTTCTATTATTGTGTAGGATCTAGGGCTGCTGTCCCTTCATTCCTCTCTTCCCCTTTCCCTCTCCATTCCTCATTCGACTCAGACTCTAACCACACCCCTTTGAGCCACGCCCATTTAAGCCACACCCATGGTTTCATGTAAACCACGCCCATTTATAGCCGCGGCTTTCTTTTTTATTGCTATTACACACCTACAAACACATGCCCCGCCCCCTAATTATTATACGGCTCTGCCTACAGCCAAAAAAGGGTCCCACAAATTTTTTTTGCAATGTTGGCAACTATGTGTACTGTTGTTATTAATCTCTTCTTATATAATGTTTTTATTATTTCCATACTGGTGTGTATCTATATACGTATGGTTAATGCTATATGCTGGTTACAGTAGCTCTTCTGCTCTTAATGCTCTCAATTACTTTGATTAGATTACTGATTAATCTCCCGGGAAGGGAATCCTCTTTGTTCTCAGAGGCCCTGACCTGGGTGGAGGCCATACCTCCCAACTTTCTGAGATAGGAATGAGGTACACATATTAGCAAAAGTACGTAGGCATAGGACACACCCCCTGCCACGCCCTGCTTAAAATGAAAAATGATTAGTTAAGCCCACAAGTGCTTTTTTTTATCACTACTATTCCCTTATATTGGCTTTTGGAATTTACAAATGCAGCAATTTAGAAATTGAATGAAAGGTTTAGCATTGTAAAACAATTATTGATAGATAAGTAGTACATTTTATATACAACAATATAGATGAGACCAAAATGAGGGACAAATAAGGAGAAAAGAGGGACAGAAGGGCTTTTTTCTGAATGATGGACAGTCCCTAAAAATCAGGGATAGTTGGGAGCTATGGTGGAGGCCCTGCCAACTTTATTAACAAACCCACTCTTCTACTTAGCGAAAGGTTCTTGTTCTCTTATTTACCTACAGGTTTAGCACAGTATCCTGTTTGGGGAGGGCCATTTATCATAAACCCCCCCCCCCCAATAATCCAAAAGAGGGCTACATTAGATTGCTGAATGTCCGGTAGAAGTTTTGTTTTGATTGGTTGCTATGAATAATTATCTATGCACAGTTTTCTCTTTGCATGCTGTTTTGCCACCCCACATACTGCAAGGGACTCCTGGGGTAGAGGAAGGGTTCATACTATTGCGAATTGGATGTGGATATGACCGCATCCAATTCCCCATCCAATTCGCCTGTCAGGAGATTGTGACTGGCTCTCTATGGAGCCGTATAACACATCTCTGGAGCGAATCGCACAGGAGTCCTGTGCGTCTTATGGTCTGTTTCAGGTCCGAATTCAGACAAAAATTTGAACTGAAATTGGGCCTGAAACGGTGAACAGGGATGCACAAGACCCTGCTGTGAGCCGCTCCATGCTGCGGTGTGAACCCAGCCTAAAGCTGGATACATACTATCTCCGATTTTTTTCCTTTAGGTTTACCAAAACCATATAATATGAGGTCAAACCTAAACACTTTTAATTTGTATGCAATCAGGCAGGCCCTTGCACTACATAGTTGAAGGTGAATCTAAAAGAAATTGAACAACAAAAGTTGTATAGTGTGTATCCAGCATTAGTCACCATATTCCTCCCTCTGGCAGGCTCCTCTGCATTCTGATGCTCCAGGTTGGTGGGTGGTTTCTCAGGCTGACACACAGCTAAGCATGTGGCCATAGACTGTTTTAAAATTTTGAAAAAATCTGGAATAGGTGGGGTTTAGCTCCGACTTTAGTAACAGCTTAAGGACCAGCCCCGGCAGTTGTACAGTGGCTCTGCTGGGCGAATCGCCACCATTGTACGTCGGCCGATTTAAGACCACAAGGGGCGTGTACGACGCCAGAGCCAATGCGCGTTGCCGGTGGCTGCAATGTCCCCCGGCCACCCGCGGTCGCTCCTGAGAGAGACAGAACAGGGATCTGTCAATGTAAACAGACAGATACCCATTCTGTCAGAGGGTAGAGAGATCTGCTGTTCCTAGTGATTAGCAACAGCGATCTGTCTCCTCCTCCAGTCACTACACTCCCCCCACAGTTAGAAACCCCTCCCTAGGAAACACATAACCTCTTGATCGCCCCCTAGTGTTAACCCCTTCCCTGCCAGTGACATTTATACAGTAATCAGTGGCTATTTTCTTTAGCTCTGATCGCTGTAAAAATGTCACTGGTCCCAAAAGTGTTCCGATCTTTCCGCCACAATGTAACAGTCCCGCTAAAAAATCGCTGATCACCGCCATTACTAGTACAAAAAAAATAATAACAAAAATGCCATAAATCTGGCCCCTATTTTATGTAGACGCTAAAAATATTGTGTAAACCGAACAATGCACGCTTATTGCGATTTTTTTTTTTTTTTTTACCAAAAATATGTAGAAGAATACACATCGGCCTAAACTGATGAAGAAATTTGTTTTTCTTTCATTTTTTTGGATACTTATTATAGAAAAAAAGTTAAAAATATTGTAAGATTGCAGGTGCTTGCTTGCAGTTAGGAAGTCTATTGGAGCAGCCCAGTAAGGAATATTCAGTCACAATAGGTTAGTTAATTTTCGGGCCAGATGCTCACTGTGGTATGGTGTTAGCTGGCTATTACAGACTGAAATAATGGCAGGATCAATTTTATGCCCTGTACACATGGTCGGATTTTCCAATGGAAAATGTGCGATCGGAGATTGTTGTCGGAAATTCCGACCGTGTGTGGGCTCCATCTGACTTTTTCCATCGGATTTTCCAACACACAAAGTTTGAGAGCAGTTTGAGAGCAGGCTATAAAATTTTCCGACAACAAAATCCGATCGTGTCAATTCCAACCGTGTGTGGACAATTCCGATGCACAAAGTGCCACGCATGCTCAGAATAAATTCTGAGACGGAACAGCTCGGTCTGGTAAAATTAGCACTTGGAATGGATATAGCACTTTCATCACGCTGCAATGTTTTAAATAGTTTAATGCAGCGCACTCTCTTCTTCTTTATAATGCGAGAAGAATGAAGTTGTTTTGCTGCTCATATTCACACAGACTTCTTACAACCTTCTTTCTTTATTATTTATCGTGATTTCATCACTATATTTTGATTTGTCACATCTGACTAAAAAATAAAAAAATTTTTTTTTTGGTTTGTATTTTTTTTCAAGCCTGATCTTGTGGTTTTTTTTGTTTTGTTTTGGGCGTCTTTTGTGTGTCAAGTTACCACAACACCATTATTATCTTGTATTATTTAATCTCAAGGAGGTTGCTTGGTGTTGGTGTCTCTTGTTAATTTCACATTGTATTTTTGAAATGTACCTGCCTCCTCACAAATAAACTGTCCTTTTTGAAGGAAAACACCCATAGGCGAGTATAATTGAAACAAAAATTCCTTTATTAAGGGCTCATAACCAAACAAAGATGGAGGCAACGCTGGAGAAACATCAGAGGTTGGCAAAGCCTTTGGCCCCCAGGGCACACATCAATTATTTTGCTGCAAAATTGGTGGCCTGAGGAGTCCATATATAAGGGAGTTCAATCTGGTCCAGAAGTCCAAGACATCATGAACAGCTGCAGATGACATCTATGTCCCCAGGCTGTGGTCATACAAGAGTCTGCATCTTTTGCCAGACCAGACTGAACCCAGGGCCATCACTCTCTGGTCTTCCTTACATGCTTCCTTCCCGGCTGTGGCTCTGGTGTTGGAGGTGTTGCAGGAGGAGTAGGACCTGGAGGAGGACCATGGGTGAGCTCACAAATGTGGCTTTAGTATGTAAGTTGGCCCTCATCCCCTTATTTAGTGCTTCTAAAATGAGAAACTCACATAAGAGGCATTGGCCCTCCTCCATTTGCAGCATTTTGCAGGCTGTTAGGTCAGCAAAATCCTCTTCCACAGTAGGCCTCAGTAGGCCTCAGTAGCCTCCCAAAATAGGCCTATTGCAGCTTCATCCAGGTTATTCCTCTTCCTTACACTTTTTCTTTGAAGGGGAGGGACCTGGGTATTGGGCAGCCTACTTAGCCCGGCCACCTCCTGGCTGAGACTTTCCTGTGTATGAAAAAGGGACATGGTTTTAGTTTTTGGTTCATCAATCACAATCAGAAATTAGGAATCCAAACTAACATAGATTTAACATCATTAATTGGACAACCAGAAATCTTTAGAAGAATGCTATACCTGCCTCAAGCTGGGCTCCTCCACATGTTGCTGCCTGGAAGGCCCAGGTTGGACATCAGAAGCCTCAGCTGCGGGGGAAGGAAGCGTGGAAGGAAGAGTGGAGAGTGCTGGCCTGGGTTCAGTCTGACCTGCCAGAAAATGCAGTCTGTCATAGTACCACAGCCTGGGGACATAAATGTCATCTGCAGCTCCTGATCTCTGGGAATCCTGGACCTTCTTGCACTCCCTTAGATAAGTGTTCCTCATGCCACCAATTAGGATCTTCAAATAGGTGATGTCTGCTGTGGGGATCACCAGCTTCACAATTCCAGGAATTTATCCAGCGCTGCCTTCCTCTTTGGTTCTTATAATCAGGGTGGTTTACCTATCACAGACAGGGCAGTTCCCTGAACATATCTATGAATATGCTGATAAACTCCTGATCCTTCAAGATATCCATTTTCTCTGCAAGACACAACACAAGACAAACCCTAATGTCAGGCTTAAGTCTCCTAATCTTGTCACAATACAGGCCTCAATCTAGAAGCAGTATAGGCCCAATTTTCAATCTTACCTTCGTAATCACAATCGGCGCCTCCGATTACTCCTTCCTCTGCTCACAGATCGTACGTACTATGCACGCGTGTTTATATACACTGCACATGTGTGAAACTCTGCCCGCCCCTGAAGTTCTTTCTAGTCTATTCCTCGCCCCTTCTCGTTCTGCGCAGTGGGGGAAGAGCACATGGTGGAGACACAGCAGGTGCGTGCTAATTACACCAACGAGGAGGAGGAGGAGGAAAGCCAGGAGCCAGAAACGTCCCGATCCCAGAGGAGACGATTTAAGGCATCAAATATGTCCTTTGGGGAGATGTTGGAGATGGTCGACATCCTGAAGAGGACCGACTATGACGGGAAGTATGGACCTTACCCCAACCCCAATGTCAGAAAGGCCAACATCATGGCGAAAGTTGTCAAGAGTCTGCAGAAGAATTTTGGGTGTGACGTTCGAAAGATCAACTCAGGAAGCGGTGGTCGGACCTCAAATTAAGGGAGCATGAGCAGTACAGAAGGATCAGGAGAGTGCTGCAAAAAAGTAAGTAGTTGTCCTGTGTTCCTATTCTATATTTTTCTAACGTTCGTGCTGCTCCATGTGCTTTTCTTAAGTGTTGTACAGTTTAAAACGGCAACTTTCATGTTCAAGGGCACATTATTCGTTTGTATGAAACATTGTTCGTTCGGCATAGAAAACACCATGTTTTGGACATATGCATTTGAATACATTTTTGCTAGCCTACTTCTCTTCAAATAATTTGGGTGTCTAGATGGGTTGATAACTAGAATGAAATGCAAAGTAGATTCTGTGTAAGGAGAGGACACTCAGCAGCTGTTTACACATCTGGACGCTGGAGCACTAGTGTAGGACAAAAGAACACCCTTTTTATTAGGGGGCCCACACAGATGCTCCAGTGTATACTATAGGAGTGTCTCCATCTGTGAAGCGTGTACAAAACAGGTAAGTATTCAAGCTTGACAAAGGACAAAAAAAGTCTTCATCTTGGAACTCTGCCAAAGCAGACAATTGTACCCCACTTCCAAGCAATGTTTCATATTCCTATTTCTGCCATCAAATACTTGTGTGCTAAGTATACCTATTTTTTTTGACATGGGGCTAAAAGACTCGGAGGACACCACTCATCCGAGGAGACAACAGACCCCCCACCTCAGGAAGAAGGGGAAATCCCCCAAAGCCAACAGGAGGAGGAAGAAGGAGACGTGGTGGAAATTGTCACCATAACAGGTGAGTGTCTGCGACCACAGTCTCAGGTAAGAGATGGATGCCTGCTTATTTATAATACATGGTGGTTTTTTTTATAGGTGATCGTGATGTTGTGGATCTAGGTCATTTCACCAGTGAAAGTGCCCAGATCCTGATCGGGGAGATCATGGGGTGTAATAGGGACTTGGAAAACATCCAGAAAAACATCAATGATGTTAAAAACAAAATGAAGAACATCATTGATGTTCTAGGGAAAGTTTAAAACCCATCGAAATCCCTAATGTAGTTGCCATTTTTTGCAAAAAAATTTGTTGCACCTTATCTTACCTATTGTCGAAAAGCCAAATTTTGAAGATGCACACAGGGAGATCAATGTAGGCGTTTTGTGGGTGCAACCCCTTCCTCAATAATAAAGTAGCTGAGAGGAAGGGGTTGCACCCACAAAACACGTCCCTTGATCCCCCGTGATGGCAGCTAGCACATGTTGTCAATCATGAATTTGTGTGCATCTTCAAAATTTGGCTTTTCCAGGGGTGACTTCACCCAATCTGAACGCAATATCAAACACAGTTTAGAAATACTCATGTCTGATATTGCCTTCAATTTATAACAAAGTTGAACCTTGTAACTTCCAGATTTGTGTATTTCTTATTGGTTTTAAACATGCCTGTTTTACCTTAAATGGACATTTCTACTTTTATTAATGTGACCCAAAAATTGTTATACAACAAACATGTTGGTTTGTTTTAAAAACCTTTGATAAATGCACATGTGATTGTGCTTGTATTAAAAAGATTGATAATCAAGAATGTGTGGATTCTTCTTTCAATGCTCCAAAAATTTTTTGGTGGTAAAATTGTTGGTTTCTGTGACAATGGGAGTTATTTCCTAAGGGCAAATCCACTTTGCACTACAAGCACAGTTTCAGTGCAGTCTCAAGTGCACTTGTAGTGCAAAGTGTCTTTGCCTTTAGTAAATAACACCCAACAGTGCTTTCTAATGTTACACAATCACGCCATTTTCAGGACTGCCCAAATTTATGTCAGGGTCAGCTAACAGAAAGAAAAGCAGTAAATGTCAGCAAATATTTTAATAGTTAAAATTTGTTTTTTATTTAAAAAATGTCTCAGACATTGTCTGGCATATCGATGGCCCCCCTACCCGCAAAGTATTCCATATATCTTATACTGACCTCGTGGGCACTCGGGGGGGGGCAATCCAGGACGGCCAGCTTCAAGCGCCGTCAGAGTTGATTCATTTACATGAATTCCGGATTCAGGCCAAACTGAGTCAGCATAGGTTACAGAATTTCTCCTTAAAAAGTTGTGGAGAACACAGCACGCCAGGATGATATGATTGAGTTTATACTCCGCCATATGTATGGGTGTAAGAAATAGGTGGAACTGGCTGTCCATTATTCCAAATGTGTTCTCCACCACTCTTCTGGCTCTGACCAACCAGTAATTAAAAACCCTCTGGTCCGGGGTGAGGGTCCTCATAGGGAATGGCCACATAAGATGGTCCCCCAGCGCCATCCGCAACGAAGACGAATGGGAGTCCTTCCGCATTGTCTTCTGGAGGTGGCAAGTCCAAGCTGCCATTCTGGAGACACCTGTAGAACTCCATCTGGGTGATGACTCCATCATCTGACATCCAGCCATTCTTCCCCACGTCCACATACAGGAACTCCTAAGTAGCGGACACCACTGCCAACATCACAATACTATTGAACCCCTTATAGTTGTAATAGTATGACCCCGAGTTGGGTGGTGGGATGATGTGGATGTGTTTCTCATCAATTGCCCCTCCGCAGTTAGGAGAGTCCCACCGCTGGGCAAAGTGGGAGACCATAATCTGCCATTCCTGTGGGTTGGAAGGAAACTGTGGAGTCAAACAAGAAAATAAAATTAATCATTTTGTACATAAACATAAAAAGCAGATTAGACACAAATATTCTTGGCCATCATCAGTATAACATTTATTTTAGGGAGTATTTAAAGACAAAGGTATAAGGTCCACCTATCAGATCCCCCCCCCCCCCCCCCCCCCCATGGGCCATTTTGTGAATTTTATGGGGGAGAGATGTTTTGGACAGGTCACCCTCTACACTTCATTGAGAGATGAATGCCTAAATAATGTGGATTACTTTGGCCAGCCCCTTCTTACTTGACACTATTGGCAGCCCACTGGACAGGTAAGAAGTGTCACAATACAAAGAGAAAAATACACACTGTACACATTTTAGCACATTTTTACATTCTGCTATTTACCTATCAAGATAATAATAGGATACAAAAACTTTAAACAGTACCATTTGAAAGTATTTAGGCAGGCCCTTGCACTACATGCTTTGGGGAATTCATCCATAAATCTGACCACAAAAGAGGTGGGTATAGTGTGTATGGGTTTGGCAAAGTCAGCGATAGAGGATTGAGGATAGATAGAGGATTGGTATCAGCTGAGTTAGCAGTTGGGGGGAGGGAAGGTTCAAAAAGATTTTGTGAACCCAAAAAAAAAGCCTCTGGCACTCTGTCTGAATTTAAAGTACACATCACGATTTTAAACATTTTAGGGGGTATTTAGGGTAAAGCACTACTATGGAGCTGACAAAATACATTGTTAAGTGACTACATGAGGTGAATATAGGGCCAGGAGAGGTAAGTGAAGGCAAATATATATGAAGGACAAAAATAAAAATTACATAAAATCCAGCATGCATGAGGACAAAGGGGACATTCACAGCATCTTACAATCATGGTAATTAGGGAATGAGGAAAGAAATACAATACATTAGCAAACATTCTATACAATAAAATGTGATGTTAAAGGATAAAAATCTTACCTTATTATAGTCCTTCTGCAGGTATCCTGCCTGCTAATATAGGGGGTCAGCAAAGCCAACAAACGGTGAAATACGGGGTCTCTCATCCGGAGAAAGTTCCTGAAATCGTCAGGATTATTCTCACGGATCTCACGGAGCAAAGGCATATGACAGAACTGGTCACGTTGGAGCAATCAATTTTTAGTCCATGAACTCCTCCCCACCCTGTTCATTGACTGGACTTGTGTCAAGGTAAGGACCCCAACAACAAGCCCCCACACAGAACGTACTCTACGAGGAGTACATACACACAACATGGCTAGAAAACGGTCGGCTGCTCAGAAAGAAGTAACAGAATGCACTGAAGAACAGCAAGGCCTGTGAAGAGCGACCTGAAAATGAGTAACGAATGAACAAGAACACAATGACAGAATCAAGGGGAACTCGCTGCACACACTGAAGAACAGATACAAACCCACAAGCACAAACTGAACAGCAGAAAACGATCTGAAAACCACAAATCTGAAAAAGCACCAATCGTCTCTCACCAAACTTTTACTAACACGAGATTAGCAAAAGGAGCCCAAAGGGTGCCGTGCTTGGTTCTGAACTGCCCTTTTCTAGTCTTGTCGTACGTGGTGTACGTGACCGCATTCTTGGCGATCGGAAATTCCGACAACTTTGTGCTACCGTGTGTAGACAAAACAAGTTTGAGCCAACATCCGTCGGAAAAAACCCATGGATTTTGTTGTCGGAATGTCCAATCAATGTCCGATCGGACATTAGAAGGCTCCCCCATCCGGGGCTAGGCTGTTGGAGAATAGGAATTCATCTGTACAGGAGGAGGAGGGTGGAGAGGGAGCTATGGGAACAGGTAAGAAAGAGCCGCTCCATGTGTGCAGCACTGACAGCTTCCACTGGTATCACATCAGAGCATTTAACAGGTCTGACCACCTCCGCTGTCTCCACTGTGCTTCCACCTCTCACTTCTGTTTCTGCTCAGTAAGCCTCCACATGTAGTATCCTGTATGCCGCTGTATACCGCGGTATCACTGGCTCCAGATTAGTCTCCCGGGGTCACTTATCCATGACCATTCAAACCGCACTTCTCGCGGGCTGCGATCCCATCAACGTCACGTGCGTGCTGATGTCAAGCTGACGCATTTTGAAACACGTCAGGGTATATTTATATAGTATTTTTTTTTTTTTTGTGTGAGAATGATTTAAGAATAATTACATTTCTGGAAGGTTTATATTTATATTGACATTTAATTGTAGCTGGGAGATTGGATTGCACGATTGCTGGTATTGTAAGAGAAAACTAATAAAAATGATTGCAGAAAAAAGAGAAGAGGCTGTGAGGGTGATTGGTCGCACAGATGGAGGAAACCTTCCAGAGTGAAGGATAAGGTACATATTATACCTTTGATACCCTGGATACATATTATAACCTTGAATATCTTAATGTTCAAAGAATCTTCACGTTCTTTCCTGAAGAAGCCATACGGCGAAACATGTAGAAAACTTGAATGTGACTACAGTAACCATTGTCATTCATAGGATGTCTTGCACTCATCCTTGGCTATGAGTATACTGAATGCACTGTTTTTATTGATGTAATTCATTTAATAAAAATTGTATATATTTTCCTTTTATATTTTGTCGCTCTGTGTATTTTTGCACCTTGAAAGTTCCATATCCTCTCTATGTTTTTTCTTTCATTTAAAAACGGGATGTTGGTACTATATTTTTGTAAATCTTAACATTGATTGCTGACCACACAATTTACCATACATATCATACCCGAATACTCTACCCCCAGACTTAAGCATTTAACCCCTGCAAGGATTGTGGTGCCATTCTAAGGGCATTTTCTTGTACCTAAAGTTTGGCTTTAAATATACCAAAAAAAAGTTGTATTAGATCTGTTTTATATGTGCATATACCTGTTGATCCTGCCAGACATCTTCTTGCGCTTTCTGCCTCTTCTGCACTGTTATCAGTTTCTGTGGGTTACCAAACATCTTCCCCTATGTTACTATGATATGGAGGTGGAACAAAAGGGAGTTGTTCTGTAGTCCTGTCCTAGTGTGACCACACTACTTCTCCACAGATACAGCAGGGTGAGCAAGTATGGTCTGTCCTGAATGGACAGGAAGTGTGTTACTGGCAGGATCTCCAAGTAAAAATAAAGAATAAAGCCTGAAAAAAACAAAAATAATGCAGCCATCACAACTAAGGACTGGCAAGCTACAATATGTTACATTTTTGTTCTTAGGTTTTATATGTACATAAAATAGGGCTATATACATAAAATATATTACTGGATGCCAAAAAGACATTTGTAATAAGCAACAACCTGAGCTGCAATGCCAGACAGGTACAAACCACATTGACAGAACAAGTGTTTGAGTGGCCAGGACAGCCAGTAAAAGGTTTAGCTCTCATTTTAAGGGCTAGATAACAGAATGGCAGCTGATATCTGATTGGTTCTTACTGGATACACAAATACTTTTTTCCTGCACATTTTCTAATTTAAAAGACTCAAAAACTGAAAAAAAAAGTATTTTACATACAAGTGAAGGTATAGTAGAGTTAAATATAATGGAGAAATAGACAAGAATATGGACCTTGCTGTTATATTATTGAGTTATAATAGATTTATCTCTGTGGGAATGGAACTAGTAGTGAATGAGCAAGGCTATACAACTGCAGGTGCCTAGAAGAAAAGGATATAGGAATTTTTCAGAAAAGATGTTCCTTAAGTGTTATGCACTTTTAGAGAACTGGATGAGTATAAAGGACATTCATTTACCCATAATTCTCTCCAATTTTGTAAGTCATAATCAGTCTGAATATTGCACTAAAATGGATTGAACGTCTGTGTATTTAATATATACTGAAAGGGGATGCCAAACAAGAAACCTGTCATTTGAGAAATGTGTAGGCTACCATTACTGACCTTTCCTTCTAAAAATATTTGTTTTCTGGCTGTGGCGATCATGCTTTGACAACAACTTTATCAAAGCCATAGACAGAACAAGCCACACTGTAGTCAAGCTTATATTTAACCACTTACAGCCCCGGAAGGATTCGCCCCCTTCCTAACCAGGCCATTTTTTGCGATACGGCACTGCGTCGCTTTAACTGACAACTGCGTGGTTGTGCGACATTTTACTAAATTCACGTCCTGTTTTTCCCACAAAATTTCTTTTGGTGGTTTTTGATCACCTCTGCGGTTTTTATTTTTTGCGCTATAAACAAAAAATTTTGTTTATAAAAAAAAACAATTTTTTGAAAAATAAAACAATATTTTTAACTTTTTGCTATAATAAATATCCCCAAAATAAACAAAAACACATTTTTTCATCAGTTTAGGCCAATATGTATTCTTCTGTAAATATGTTATTATATCTATTCATGTGACAACACTGAAGAAATGACACTTTGCTACAATGTAAAGTAGTGAGTGTACAGCTTGTATAACAGTGTAAATTTGCTGCCATTAATGTCTAAACCGCTGGCAACAAAAGTGAGTACACCCCTAAGTGAAAATGCCCAAATTGGGCCCAAAGTGTCAATATTTTGTGTGGCCACCATTATTTTACAGCACTGCCTTAACCCTCTTGGGCATGGAGTTCACCAGAACTTCACAGGTTGCCAATGGAGTCCTTTTCCATTCCTTCATGACAACATCACAGAGCTGGTGGATGTTAGAGACCTTGCACTCCTCCACCTTCCGTTTGAAGATGCCCCACAGATGCTCAGTAGGTTTTAGGTCTGGAGACATGCTTGGCCAGTTCATCACCTTTGCACTCAGCTTCTTTAGCAAGGCAGTGGTCATCTTGGAGGTGTGTTTGGGGTTGTTATAATGTTGGAATACTGCCCTGCGGCCCAGTCTCCGAAGGGAGGGGATCATGCTCTGCTTCAGTATGTCACAGTACATTAAAAAATAGGTCTGGATTAAAAATCAAAACATTAACAGCGCTTATTGTGAATATCTATAAACATTCAATGGTATATTATTACATATATTGCAGTTTTAAAATTGCTTCTCAAAACATATCATATGTAGCATAGGTTACAGCACAAACCCCATTATCCACCAATGTGCTGAATTTCAACATAAAAGGTAATGACCATTAACACCCTTATTCATTGAAAAACAATAGGTGGAGTCCATGCAATAAAAATCGGACGTCTGTGTGGTGCTTCCAATCCAATCCAATCTTATGTGATGCACCACGTGAACACCCCCTTGTTAATCTACTCACCAAAGGTAAGTAAAGGTAAAGCCTTTAAAATTCTCTCGATCTGAAAGAAAATGGCTCCCTTCTGGATATACAGTGGTCCTAATCAGGATCGGTTCAATGTGGTAGCTCGGACATGCAAACATACAAGGGGATGCTTTTCATAGTGTAAAACTGTTTATTGAAAATGCTAAAACCCCCCGCATACAAGAAATGCTTACAAGATTGTTGTTCTTAAAACAGCATGTCTCACACGGCTCTGCATCAATTTCACCCATGCCTGTAGTTTGAAAGAACCGCCTGCTACGATGGTTCCCGGAATGACGCTTAGCTGTGATCGACAGGTGAGTCAGGTGAGTCACGTGGTCAAAACGACTCATTCTTTGAATACTCTACGAGAGCGGGAAAAACTCCCTGCCTCCCTGAATGTTCATCTACAGGAGCATCATCGCAGCAGACAATGCCGATCTACTGGGATCGTGCCAACAGACTCTTGTGAGCACAGCATTCCATCCATCCCTGATGGCTTTGTCTCTTCATTGTTCTTGAGTATTAAGCATTCAGTTGGTACTGGTGGGGCGCATTAGTCTGTACAATGCCCAACTATTTTGAAAGATAACATATCATAAATTCTTGCAAAAATCCTACTTTAGACATTACCAATACTTAAAAACAATACACGTCAAATAAATCTTTATACATAATTTATATTCATGCAATGCAGTGTTTCCTATTCAAACCGATAAAAATCACTTAATAGATAATATTCTCACCCTTCTTCTCACCTAGGTTATTACATATAAAATTGATTAAAACTATTAAAATATAATCAGATCTCAACAATTAGTTTCACTATTTATTTATATCATACGTGTAAACCATTACATTGTATAGTTAATTTATATATTTTAGCATTTCTGTATTTTGATTCTGAAACGGCTCTATGAGACCATTACGATCACTATGAGGCTTTTCTGTATAGTTTTGCTACTAATCTATGTGCATGGTTTCTATGGTTATTTTCAGGAATCCAATACTGCCTCACCCGTAAGTGTCTTGCTTGTTTAATAATTGCTGATGAAGCAGTTCAAATCCAGATCTATGTTTCCACCCATTAGAACTGAGAGTATTAGTCAAATAAATCCATTGGGTTTCACATCTAGATATTTCTTGAACCATGTTGGCTCCTCTCCATCTGGGGTGCAGTTTGTCAATCCCCCAAAATTTGAGGCCAACAGGGTTTCTATCATGCTTCTCTCTGAAGTGTAGAGACACATGGTCTTTGTATCCTATCGTGATGTTATATATGTGCTCCGATACTCTTTTTGCGAGTGTCCTTTTAGTGTGTCCAATATACATTAGCCCGCACTGGCACTTCGAAGCATACACTGCATACGTGGATGCACATGATACAAATTCCTTAATTTGAAAAGATTTCCCTTTTGCAGTTGATACAAAGCTTGTCAGTCCTCTGAGGTGAGTAGTCACCTGCTGACATGCCTTGCATAGTCCCAGAACATTTGCGGCCTATTCGGTGGGTCTAAAACTTTTTTAACGACCCGATCCCCAGACGATGTGTTCTATGAATAAAAGTGGGAGCTGCTGGTGATACAGTAGACAGTGTTTTATCCATTCTCAGGATATTCCAGTGCTTCCTGAAAATGGATTCTATCTCTTTGTATTGTTCATGAAAGCCGATGATAAAAGCCCATTCGTGTTTTGTATCTTGCTGCTTTACTTTCAACAATAGGCAAGATTCAGGTGAGGTTTGACCTACCTCTCTAATCAGTTTATCCAAAGGAGGGGTTCTATAGCCTTTCTCCACAAAACAATTTTTAATCTGTTCTGCTTGGGTCACATAATCTATAGCCAAGGAGCAGTTGTGGCGAATGCGCATAAACTGCCCCTTTGGTATATTACGCAACCATTGAGGATGGTGTCCACTTTGTACTGGAATATAACTGTTTAGATTGGTGGCTTTGAAAAAGGCTCTAGTAATAAGTTGGTTTTCCTTTTTCATCACCGTAACATCCAAGTAGTTAATTTGATTCCTACTCCAGTTAAATTCCAGTTTGATATTATTGTTATTACTATTTAGCCATTCTGAATGTTCAGTCAGAGAAGATTCGGACCCCTGCCATATCAAAAACAGGTCGTCTATATACCTTTGGTAGAACACCAGTTCTTTACTTCTATTTTGATAGATCCACTTGTCCTCCCACTCGCTCGTGAACAAATTTGCGAGGCCGGACGCAAATTTAGCGCCCATTGCAACGCCTGTTTTTTTACTATAAAACTTACCAGCATACCAAAAATAATTATGTGTTAAACAAAAATCTAAAACCATCCTTAAAAACTTTTTTTGAATAAACGATACATCGTCCCTTTTGCTGAATGCCCAATTGAGGGCCAGTAATGCGTCGTCATGTTGTATAATTGTATACAATGACGATACATCCTCTGTTACAAGGAACATTTCTGTATCATTAGAAATAGTTACAGTATAGTATAGTTATTTCTTAACAGTTGCAAAAAGTTTGTGGTATCTTTAAGGTATGCCTTAGGGCTAGTTACACTAGTCTGGAGGAAATGATCCAGGTACTGTCCTACACGGGATGTGACGAGTCTATGCTATTTACTATTGGTCTGGCTGGTGGATTTTGTGGGTCCTTATGGATTTTCAGGACCGTATATATTGTAGGTATGCGATTAAAACTGGGGCAGAAATATGCTTTTTCTTTTTTAGTGATCACACGCATGTAAAAACCATAGTCCACTAAATTAAGTAGATCCGCCCTATACTTATTGGTGGGGTCCTTGGCTAGTTGGAGGTATGTACTATTATCCTCCAACATGGTGGTGAGTTGGGAGTGGTAAAAGTTCTTATCTAGAATCACTCCCCCCCCGCCCTTGTCTGCTGGGTGGATCACTATATTGTTCCTGTTCTCCAGGGCTTTGATGCCTTCTTGGATATGCTTGGGATTAACACTTTTTTTGGAGTAACTTCATCTAAATCTTTAGGTGCGAGTTGTTTGAATACCTCTACCTGATGGTTTGCAGGTAGTGGCGGATTAAAGAGGGATCTATTTTTAAGACCACTGTCAATGCCCACTGTATCCATACTCCTTTTATTCCTAATAACGAGAAGCGTCACACAGCGCGAGCCTCCCATCATGGTGGATGCGGAGCGGCCCGAGAAGAAGAAGGGAAGAAGATGCCATGGAGGAAGATGCCGGACAAGAACACCTGAGGAAGAACCAGAAGAACCAGAAGAAGAAGAAGATGGAGGAAGAAACCGAAGGAAGATAGAAGATAGAAGAAAGAAGATAGAAAAAACAAGAAGCATTTAAATAAAGGAATTGTCAAAAACTGTCTCTTGTCATTTTTAAAATTTTTGACACTTTTTGTAAAATGGTAGGGGTACCCTTACCATTTCACACAGGGGGGAGGGCCGGGATCTGGGGGTCCCCTTGTTAAAGGGGGTTTCCAGATTCTGATAAGCCCCCCGCCCGCAGACCCCCCACAACCACCGGGCAAGGGTTGTGGGGATGAGGCCCTTGTCCCCATCAACATGGGGACGAGGTGTTTTGGGGGCTACCCCAAAGCACCCTCCCAATGTTGAGGGCATGTGGCCTGGTACGGTTCAGGAGAGGGGGCCGCTCTCACGTCCCCCCCTCTTTTCGTGCGGCCGGCCAAGTTGTGTGCTCGAATAAGGGTCTGGTATGGATTTTTGGGGGGACCCCACGCCATTTTTTTTAAACTTTGGCACGGGGTTCCCCTTAAAATCCATACCAGACCTGAAGGGTCTGGTATAGATTTTGAGGGGGACCCCACACCATTTTTTTTTTGGCCGGGGTTCCCCTTAATATCCATACCAGACCTGAAGGGCCTGGTATGGAATTTAGGGGGACCCCCACGCCATTTTTAAAAAAAATTTTGGTTCGGGGTTCCCCTGTGGGGAATTCCCATGCCGTTTTTATCAATGAACTTTTATGTGTATTGTCAGACCAGCAATTCATTAATAGCCGCAAGTAGTTTTTTACACTTTTATTGTTTCACTTTAAGCATTATTAAAATCACTGCTCCCGAAAAAACTGCTATTTTTTTGCATTGATCCATGTCCCCTGGGGCAGGACCCAGGTCCCCAAACACTTTTTATGACAATAACTTGCATATAAGCCTTTAAAATGAGCACTTTTGATTATTCATGTTCGTGTCCCATAGACTTTAACAATGTTTGCGTGTTCGAACAAATTGTTTGCCTGTTCGCATGTTCTGGTGCGAACCGAACAGGGGGGTGTTCGGCTGATCCCTACTCACCAATCACCATTTCTTCTGTTGATGTTGAAAAACCTTCCCCATTTTGCCATAACTAAACTGAGATCTTTTTGAAATCATTGATATGCCTGCAAAACTTCTTTAATTTTTTCTTTTGAGTTTCTTTATCTATTTTTTCTAGCCTCTTTTTAATTTCATTATCAAAATTAATCAGTTGTTGTATACCTTTTATAGGGTCCAGTTTACCCTGTAGGTCGGAAATCTTTTTTTCTAATAATGTCATTTTTTTCCTCTTATGTTTCAATACCAGTTGTTGTAATTTGTAACCGACTCCATTAATCAATATCATCAAGTCCATCCTGTGGGCTTACTTCCCACCTCAGACTTCGCATTATAATTTTTTCCTTAAGATAATGCTCGAAGGTACATATGTCCCACCAAGTGCGCACCTGTTTTTTAAGAGCATTACCCAAGGTATTAAGAATCACATTATAATCCTCATTTGTTTCCCATTCACCCTCTGATGAGAACAAAGTATTCAAATGTAATTGACGATTACTTAAATAGTTGATTGAATCCATGATCGCTATGGGGAAAGAAAAAATATTAATGTAAAATATCAGAGCCACAATGTGACACCAATCCCAGCTCTCAATCTATATAAAGGTTAACTGCACTCTAGCTGCTATTATAATAGCGGCTAGAGTGCTGTTAACCCTTATATAGATTGAGCGCTGGGATCGGCGTCACTTTGTGGCTTTGATATGTCACAGTACATGTTGGCATTAATGGTTCCCTCAATGAACTGTAGATCTTCAGTGTCAGCAGCATTCATGCAGCCCCAGACCATGACACTCCCACTACTATGCTTGACTGTAGGCAAGACACACTTGTCTTTGTACTCCTCACCTGGTTGCCGACACACACACTTGACACCATCTGAACCAAATAACTTTATCTTGGTCTCAGACCACAGGACATGGTTCCAGTAATCTATGTCCTTAGTCTGCCTGTCTTTAGCAGTTTGTGGGCTTTCTTGGGAATCATCTTTAGAAGAGGCTTCCTTCTGGGGGGACAGCCATGGTCTGAGCACTAAAAGGCTGACCCCCAGCCCTTCAACCTCTGCACCAGTGCTTGCAGCACTCATAAGTCTATTTCCCAAACACAACTTCTGGATATGACGCTGAGCATGTGCATTCAACTTCTTTGGTTCACCATGGCAAGGCCTGTTCTGAGTGGAACCTGTTCTGTTAAACCGCTGTATGGTCTTGGCCACCATGCTGCAGCTCAGTTTCAGGGTCTTGGCAATCTTCTTATAGCTTAGGCCATCTTTATGTAGAGCAACAATTCTTTTTTTTTTTAGATACTCAGAGAGTTCTTTGCCATGAGGTGTCATGTTGAACTTCCAGTGACCAGTATGAGAGAGTGAGAGTGATAATACCAAATTTAACACACCTGCTCCCCATTTACACCTGAGACCTTGTAATGCTAACGAGTCACATGACACCGGGGAAGGGAAAATGGCTAATTGGACCCAATTTGGGCATTTTCGCCTAGGGGTGTGCTCACTTTTGTTGCTAGCGGTTTAGACATTAATGGCTGTGTGTTGAGTTATTTTGAGGGGACAGCAAATTTACACTGTTATACAAGCTGTACTCTCACTACTTTACATTGTAGCAAAGTGTCATTTCTTCAGTGTTGTCACATGAAAAGATATGATAAATTATTTACAAAAATGTGAGGGGTGTACTCACTTTTGTGAGATACTGTATTTATGGCATTTTTATTATTGTTATTTTTTTTACTACCAATGGCGGTGATCTGTGACTTTTAGCGGGACTGCAACATTTCGCAGAACCATTTTGGAGAAGGGGAGAGAGTGGGCTGTATGTTGTCCTTTTGATTAAATCTAATACTCCCCCTTCTTCTGTACCAGCAATTAGGTTATCAAATGGGGAGGTATCCACTGATACGATAGAGATAATGTATACATTTAGTGAATATTCTAAATATTTGTATAAATCCAAGAGGGGACCTGAGAGTGAAAGAATAGAAGAAAATATTACAGCGCACACATACAAAAAATACATTTACTTCCAGCAAGGCTAGTTTAAAACACCTAAACATTTTCAAAAAAACATTATCAAAAAATATGGGGATTTGGTCACACCATATTGCTATATGGTGCTAAGCCCACTTACTGCGACAAAGTACCCCATGATTAGTGGGTCCTACACTATCCATAGATTGGGAGATCCTGCTTCTCTGAACCATGAGAGCAATACACTCTTCTAAATGGGAGAATCTTGAGGTCTCCACTCATAACACAAGTGGACACTAATGAGAGGTAATTAATGACGAGGGAGTGGGGTGCTCCTCACCCAAAAGGATTTGGTCAGAATCCATACAATAGACAAACAAGATATTTGGGGGGCACACCTTAAAAAGATGCATTAAAGATGGTGCAGCCATAAGACTGTTCAGTAGAAGAAAATATTGCAGAGCACATATGCAAAAAGGACATTTACCTCCAGCAAGGCAAGTTTAAAACACCTAAACATTTAAAAAAAAACATTATCTAAAATATGGGGATTTGGTCACACCATATTGCTATATGGTGCTAAGCCCACTTACTGTGACAAAGTACCCCATGATTAGTGGGTCCTACACTATCCATAGATTGGGAGATCCTGCTTCTCTGAATAGATGCTTTCCTTCAGGGAATATCAATCCCAGCCTTATCAGAGAAGGATAGAATAGATATAGAAGCACCAGTGACCCTTGAGGAGTTAAAACGAGCAGTGGCTGGGATGTCCAACCAAAAATCACCAGGCCCAGATGGGCTCCCAGTGGAAATATACAAACAATACGGTGAGATACTACTCCCAGAATTGGTGATAACATTAGAATGGGCATTAGCCAATGGGAGACTCCCCACTTCAATGTCGGAAGCTGCCATCATCGTAATACATAAGGAGGAGAAAGATCAATTGGATGTATTCTCTTATTGTCCAAACTCACTGCTATGCACCGATGTAAAAATCTTGGCTAAAGTTCTAGCAACCCGTCTAAATGGATGTATTCAAAAGTCGATACAGCCTGACCAGTCCGGTTTCATTCCCAACAGATCAATTAGTGCCAACATCAGAAGAGTGTTTTTAAACATGCAGATCCCAACTGACATTGCAGGCTCTAGGGCCATATTGGCCTTTGATAGCCTAGAATGGAACTATTTATGGAGGGTGTTAGAGAAATTTGGGTTTGGCACCTCCTTTATCAAGTGGGTGAAAATACTCTATAGCGAACCAAGATCTAAAATAAAAATTAACAATAAATACTCAGAATTGTTTCAGCTGGAGAGAGGGACGAGACAGGACTGTCCTTTGTCCCCTCTATTGTTCGCTCTTGCAATGGAACCACTAGCAATTATGACTAGATCACGGTTAAATATACATGGGTTCCGGCGGCAAATGGAGGAGGACAAGATAGCACTGTACGCAGATGATGTTCTGTTTTTTCTTGGAGATGTTAATACCTCATTAAATGCAGTGATACAAATGGTTGATGAATTTGGGCGATTCTCAGGTCTGGTTATCAATTGGGAGAAATCAGCTTTGTTACCGATAGGCCCACTTCATAACCAGATATTGCCTGGAGTTCCCCACTTGGAGGTAGTTACCAAATTGAAATACCTTGGGGTCTGGATTACGAGCGACATAAACCAGTACATTAATGATAATTTAGCCCCACTATTACTTAAATTAAAACAAAGGAAAGATATTTGGATCCGACTCCCTCTATCTGTGTGGTTGTAATCTAATAAAAATGATATGACTACCGCAGATTCTATAATTGTTCCATAACTCTCCCATCTGGATAAGTCAGAAGTGGTTCAAGAGAATAGAATCCCTTTTTAGATAACTCATTTGGAAGAAGGGCCAGTCTAGGATTGGATTGCGAACCATGCAATTACCGATTAAAGAAGGGGTATGGCAGTCCTGCATCCGAGATCATATTTTCTGGCATCCCAGTTACAACATTTAATGGGTTGTGGAGACCCGGGAGCCCTTGTAATAAAATGATGATAATGGGGGCCCCACATAGTGTACTGGTAGAGGTGTTAGAGGCAGACTCATTTATTCATAGATGCCCACCGATAAAATTAGTTAGTAAAGTATAGCAGGTAACGAAGGCAAAAATGGGATATAATGGGGTAACAGAATATACCCCTTTATGGGACAATAAAAATTTGTCGGAAGTAAGGAGTATAGAGAGGCCCAGAGAATAGGAGAGGCAGGGTATTAACCAATTGGTTCAATTATATGAGGGCAACCTCATGAAGACATTTGAGGATTTAAGACGGGAATTTAACAAATCAAATAAGGCATTTTATAAATATTTGCAGATTAGGCACGCCATCCGAGCACAGTTTAGGTCACAAACCATTGAATGGACTCAGATCCCAACACTTCTAAAAATAATTAAACCAGCTGCAACTAAAGGATTAATTTCTGAGTTGTATGCTAGATTGGGGGCTAAAATAATAAGTGGAGCAGGGTCATCCAGGAGTAAAGCGGAGTGGGAAAGAGATGTGGGGGCAATGACTACGTAACAATGGGATAGGATCTTGGAATGTGGAGACTTGGTCTCGATTTCTCCCTCGCAGAAGGTATCCCATTTGTTCCTAATTCATGGAGTTTTTTATACCCCACAAAAAATGTTTAAATTTGGTAGGAGACAAAATGATGAGTGCCCCAGATGTAAGGCGTCAGGGGACCTGATCCATATGGTATGGAAGTGTCCTAAGCTATTCAGATACTGGGCGGAAATTATAGCTAGGATAAATAAAACTTTTGGAACCACACTAGAACCGGAGGTCAAGACCTGCCTATTAGGAAGCTGGGAGGAAGGTAGAGTCCCGACTGGCGCCATTGAAGTAGTGTTGAGATGCCTGTTTCAGGCGAGGAAATTAATAGCACAGAAATGGCAGGCACAGACCCCCCGTTAATGGAGAGCTGGGTTGAGACCATTAACTCAATGGTTTAGAGTGAGAGGGCGAAATGTATTGGACAGGGTAATTATAATAAGTTTGAAAGAATGTCTTGGCTGGACGAGATGGGGTGCCCCCTATAAGGGGATGATGGGGGACTCTCTCTCATTACTCGTCACTCCCCTGTTCCTGCTTCCTGCCCTTACGTGGTCTTGGATGTATTTCTCTTTTATATTTCTTTTGCCCAGGGAGACGGTTTCCCCCTTACCCTTTTTTGGCCATGTGACTAATAGAAATATATGCATAACTAATAAGTGAGTGGTGTGTAGGAGGGTGGGTGGAAATAGGTTGGGAGGGATAGGGTAGGTAAAACAATAATAGTTTTGTCTTCTGTATTTTGAAATTGTTATATGATATTTTATGCTGTTGTATGTTTGCTTTTTGACACTTGAAGAATAATAAAAATAAAGTAAATAAAAAAAAAAAAATAAAATCACTCAGTCCATGATACACGAACAAATTGAGTCAACACCCCAGGACAGAATTCATGAATATACTAAAGTTATGGCAACCATGGAAGATAACCATCTCCCACTAGGCTTGGATTCATCACTTCTAGAACCCTGATATTGCCTCATGCCATAAAACAATACTAGCCCCACTAGCTTTTTGCTACCTTTTTGAACTCCCAGGACTCACCGCCATCCCTCCCATACCCAATCAATATTTTGCCCCCCTTCTATTCTGATACCCTATTGTTAAATACATCTGCCGGCATAAACATGTACAGTGAGGGAAAAAGTATTTGATAGCTTGCTGATTTTGTATGTTTGCCCACTGACAAAGAAATGATCAGTCTATAATTTTAATGGTAGTTTTTTTTTTTAACAGTGAGAGACAGAACAACAACAAAGATATCCAGAAAAACGCATTTCAAAAAGTTTTAAATTGATTTGCATTTTAATGAATGAAATAAGTATTTGATCCCTTTGCAAAACATGACTTAGTACTTAGTGGCAAAACCCTTTTTGGCAATCACAGAGGTCAGACGTTTCTTGTAGTTGGCCACCAGGTTTGGACACATCTCAGAAGGGATTTTGTCCCACTCCTCTTTGCAGATCCTCTCCAAGTCATTAAGGTTTCGAGGCTAACATTTGGTAACTTGAACCTTCAGCTCCCTCCACATATTTTCTATGGGATTTAGGTCTGGAGACTGGCTAGGCCACTCGAGGACCTTAATGTGCTTCTTCTTGAGCCACTCCTTTGTTGCCTTGGTCGTTTGTTTTAGGTCTTTGTCATGCTGAAATACCCATCCACGACCCATTTCAATGCCCTGGCTGAGGGAAGGAGGTTCTCACCCAACATTTGATGATACATGTCCCCGCCCATCGTCCCTTTCATGCAGTGAAGTTGTCCTGTCCTTTTAGCAAATAAAATGTTTCCACCTCCATGTTTGACGGTGGGGATGGTGTTCTTGAGGTCATAGGCAGCATTCCTCCTCCTCCAAACACGACGAGCTGAGTTTTTTGCCAAAGAGCTTGATTTTGGTCTCATCTGACCACAACAATTCACCCAGTTCTCCTCTAAATCATTCACATGTTTATTAGCAAACTTCAGCTGGGCCTGTCCTGTACTATGCTTTGTTGAGCAGGGGGACCTTGTGGGTGCTGCAGGATTTCAGTCCTATACAGCGTAGTGTGTAGGAAGGAGCCGAACAATCCCCTGGTTCGGTTCGCAGAAGAACATGGGAACAGGCAAAAAATTTGTTTGAACACGCGAACACCGTTAAAGTCTATGGGACACGAACGTGAAAAATCAAGCGTGCTATTTTTAAAGGCTTATATGCAAGTTTAAGTTATTGCCATAAAAAGTGTTTGGGGACCCGGGTCCTGCCCCAGGGAACATGTATCAATGCAAAAAAAAGTTTTTAAAAACGGCATTTTTTTCGGGAGCAGTGATTTTAATAATGCTTAAAGTGAAAAAATTAAAATTAAATATTCCTTTATTATCAATATTATTATTATTATACACGATTTACCGTATTAATCGGCGTATAACACGCACCGGCGTATAACACGCACATTCATTTTAAGAGGGAAGTTTAATTAAGGAACTTTGAAGCAAAATAAGGGTCAGTGCCCATCTGCAGCCTCACCATTGCCATCAATGCAGCCTGATCAATGCCCATCTGCAGCCTCACAAGTGCCATCAATGCAGCCTCACCATTGCCATCAGTGCAGCAGCCTCACCATTGCCATCAGTGCAGCCTGATCGATGCCCATCTGCAGCCCAGAGGAGACAGGGAGGGGGGCGGGACAAGCGCTGACAGATTACATACAGTGAGAATCTCCTATGATAGACAGAACAGTGGTCCAATGGAGGCCCAGGAGTTCCTATTACAGAGGCCGCCAAGTAAACAGGAGATTCTCACGTTATGTAATCTGACGGTGCTTGTCCAGCCCCTCCCCCCTGTCCCCTCCGAGGCAACTAAAACTGAAGTATTGGCGTATAACACGCACGCACTATTTGCACCCGATTTTCATGGTGAAAAAGTGAGTGTTATACGCCAATAAATACAGCGCCAACAGTTTATGCAGCGCTTTACAATGTAGAGGGAGGACAGCACAATTACAGTACAATACATATCATGCCTGGGAGGTGTCCTTAGTATGCCTGTAAAGTAGCGCATTTTTCCTGTGTTTAGAACCACAGCAAAATGACATTTCTAAAGGAAAATAATGTCATTTAAAACTACTTTTGTCAGGTCCCGGCAACATACATGAAAATCATTGAAAAAAACAGCATGGTTCCCCCTAGTCCATTACCAGGCACTTTGGGTCTTGTATGGATATTAAGGGGAACCCTGCAGCCAAATTTTTAAAAAAATGGCGTGGGGGTTCCCCCAGGCCCCCAGGATCTATATACTTAGAACAGCAGTATATATACTATACGGCCTGCCCTATACAGTGCCTTGCAAAAGTATTCACCCCCTTGGCATTTTTTGTGTTTTGCTGCTTCACAACCTGGAATTAACATGGATTGTTTGAGGATTTGCATCATTTAATTTACAGAACTTGCCCACAACTTTGAATTTTTTTTTTTTGTTTATTGTGAAGCAAACAACAAACGGACAAAATAACAGAATAAGTCAATGTGCATAACTATTCACCCCTCTAAAGTCAATACTTTGTAGAGCCACCTTTTGCAGCTAACACAGCTCCACGTCACTTTAGATAAGTCTCTATGAGCTTGCCACATCTTACCACTGGGACTTTTGCCCATTCCTCCTTGCAAAAACTGCTCCAGCTCCTTCAAGTTGGATGGTTTGCGCTTGTGAACAGCAATCTTTAAGTCTGACAACAGATTTTCTATTGGATTTAGGCCTCTGCTTTGACTAGGCCATTCCAACACATTTACATGTTTCCCCTTAAACCACTGCTTCAGCAGTGTGTTTGGGGTCATTGTCCTGCTGGAAGGTGAACCTCTGTCCTAGTCTCAAATCACACACAGAGTGGTACAGGTTTTTCTCAAGAATATCCCTGTATTTAGCACCATCCATCTTTCCCTCAACTCTGACCAGTTTCCACGTCCCGACTGCTGAAAAACATCCCCACAGCATGATGCTGCCACCACCATGTATCACTGTGGGGATGGTTTTCTTTGGGTGATGTGATGTGTTGGGTTTGCGCCAGTCATGGCCAAAAAGTTCAATTTTAGTCTCATCAGACCAGAGCACCTTCCTCCATACATTTTGAGAGTCTCCCACATGTCTTTTCGCAAACTCAAAATGTGCCATTTTATTTTTCGCTGAAAGTAATGGCTTTTTTCTGGTCACTCTGCCATAAAGCCAAACTCTATGGAGCATATGGCATATTGTCATCCTATGGACAGACACTCCAGTCTCTGCTGTGGAACGCTGCAGCTCCTCCAGGGTTACCTTAGGTCTCTGTGCTGCCTCTCTGATTAATGCCCTCCTTGCCCGGTCCGTGAGTTTTGGTGTGTGGCCGTCTCTTGGCAGTTTAGCTGTTGTGCCATGTTCTTTCCATTTGGTTATGATAGATTTGATGGTGCTCCTAAGGATCATCAAAGATTTGGATATTTTTTTATAACCTAACCCTGACTTGTACTTCTCAACAAAAATGTTCCTTACTTGTTTGGAGATTTCATTGGTCTTCATGGCAGTGTTTGGTTAGTGGTGCCTCTTGCCTAGGTGTTGCAGCCTCTGGGGCCTTTCAAAAAGGTGTGTATATGTAATGACAGATCATGTGACACTTAGATTGCACACAGGTGGACATCATTTCACTAATTATGTGACTTCTGAAGGTGATTGGTTGCACCAGAGCTTTTTATGGGCTTCATAACAAAGGGGGTGAATACATATGCATGTGCCAAGTTTTTTATTTCTGAAAAATAGTTTTATGTATATATTTTTCTAATTTTACTTCACCAACTTAGACTATTGTGTTCTGATCCATCACATATAATTCAGATTTAAAAAGCATTGAACTAAAGGCTGTAATGTAACAAAATAGGTAAAAGGCCAAGGAGGCTGAATACTTTTGCAAGGCACTGTATACGCTGCAGAAAATTGGGTCTTTAATGTTGGTCGTACCAGAACACTGTAAGCCCTCACAGTTACTCTTTGTGGGCACAGGACGGGCCCTGCTGTGAAATACTACATAAAAAACTGTAATTACATGCCCCTGTTAAACAGGGGCAGAAAAATCGGGCCTTTGGTGGTGGTAGTGGTGGTACCAGAACATTATAAGTCATCACAGTTACTCTTGGTGGGTGCAGGAACGGGCACTGCTGTAAAATATTATATCAAGAATTGTAATTACATGCCCCTGTTAAACAGGGGCAGAAAAATTGGGCCTTTGGTGGTGTCACAACACTGTAACCCCTCACAGATACTCTTGTTGGGCGCAGAAACAGGCCGTACTATGAAATATTATATCAAAAATTGTAATTACATGCCCCTGTTAAACAGGGGCAGAAAAATTGGGCCTTGGGTGGTGGTGGTGGTGCACTAAACCAAAAATATTGTTGGAAGCTAGCATCATCAAGATTGAAGAGGAATAGAATAGTCAGCATAGGCAGTCTTCAAGGGATCCCACATCCATAGAAAATTCAATCAGTTACATCAGCATCAGGTGCTTTATGGCTGCTGATCCAAGATTGATTAATTTTTATGAATGTGAGCCTATTAACAGAGTCTGTGTACAGGCGCACTCGTTGATCCACTACAAACCCTCCAGCAGCACTGAATGTGCGTTCAGAAAGCATGCTGGATGCAGGGCAGGCCAGTAGTTCAGTTGCATATTGAGCTAATTCTGGCCAGTGGTCCATCCTCAAGACCCAGTAACCTGGTGGATGCTCTGTTGGAGGGGTATCCAAGTCTGCTCTTGCCCCTAGATATTCCTGCGCCATGTAACGCAAATGCTGGCGATGCTTGCTTGAACCAATCAGACCTTGGCGCTGAGAACTGAAAAATTGTTTAAAGGCATCGGTCAGCTGGCCACCTTCTTCACCGCTCTTCCTCTGACTGAACGAAGCCTCAGCAACAGCTTGTCCAGCTCCAGGAAATTGTAACCTCCCAGGGTCTGGAAATGCATTGCACAAACCTTTCTTCAAGGCCACCTGAAGATGTTTCATCCTCTGCTCCCTCTGCGAAGGCAGGATGAGTTCTGCAACCTTACCCTTTTAACGTGGATCAAGAAGGGTAGCCAGCCAGTAATGATCCCTGTCCTTGATACCGCGAATACTAGGGTTCTTTCGCAGGCTTTGCAGAATCGGGGAGGCCATGCAGCATAAGTTTGCAGAGGCATTCGATTCTGAGTCCTCTGGGCCACTAAGGATCACATGATCTATAACTACCTCCTCCCTGCCACGTACAACTCCTTGAGTTTCTGGGGACTTAAAACCATCCCTTGAAGACTGCTGCTGAGTGTTATCCTCTACATCCATACTGACACAATCCTCCTCCTCTTCTTCCTGTGTGTTTGGTGGGCCCGCAGGAATGCTATCTGGATAAAGGGGCCTTGAGAAGTAAGGAAGTCCTCCTCTTCCTCCTGCTGTTCTGCCTCAAGTGCCCTGTCCATGATTCCACAAAGCGAGTGCTCCAACAGGAAGACTAGAGGGACAGTGTCACTGATGCATGCATTGTTGTTGCTCACCATCCTTGTGGCCTCCTCAAATGGTGACAGGACAGTGCATGCATCCTTGATCAGTAGCCACTGGCATGGCAAAAAGAAGCCAAGCTCCCCTGACCCTGTCCTGATGCCATACTCGCACAGGTACTCATTGATGGCCCTCTGCTGTGTGTGCAGCTGCTGCAGCATTGCCGATGTTGAGTTCCACCTGCTGGGCATGTCACAAAGGAGGCGTTTGGTGGGCAGGTTGCATTCCCTTTGAATGTCAGCCAAGCACTGGCATTGTATGACCGGTGGAAATGACCACAGACTTTTCTGGCCTGCCTCAGGAGATCCTGTAAGCCTGGGTACCTGCTCAAGAACCGCTGCACCAAATTCAGGACATGTGCCAAACATGGAACATGGGTCAAGTGTCCCTGTTGGAGGGCGGAGAGAAGGTTGGTGCCATTGTCGCATACAACCATTCCTGGATGGTGTGGCGTAAACCACTTCTGAGCCTGTCCCTGCAGAGCTGACAGAATCTCTGTCCCAGTGTGGCTCCTGTCCCCTATGCAGACCAACTCAAGCACTGCATGGCATCTTTTAGCCTGACTGCTTGCGTAGCCCCTTGAATGCTTACGGAGCACTGCTGGTTCAGAGGACAAATCTGCAGAAGAGGCCATAGAGGAAGAAGAAGAGGAGGGGGTGGAGGAGAGAGCTGTGGCAGAATCACCACTAGCATTTTGGAGGCGTGGTGGTGGAACAAGCTCCAACAACACTGAACCCTGTCCTGCGTCCTTCCCAGCTGCCAGCAGAGTTACCCAGTGCACCGTGAAGGAAAGGTAATGCCCCTGCCCATGCCTGCTGGACCATGAGTCAGCAGTAATATGCACCTTACTGCTGACCGCCCTGTCCAACAAGGCCAAAACATTGCCTTCCACATGCCGGTAGAGCCGGAATGGCCTTCCGTGAAAAAAAATGGCGTTTTGAAACCTGCCACTGAGGTACAGTACATTCCACAAATTCACGAAAGGGGGCAGAGTCTACCAGCTGAAAAGGTAGCAGTTGCAGTGCTAGCAATTTGACCAAGCTAGCATTTAAATGCTAAGCTTGTGGATGGCTGGGACTGAATTTCTTTTTTATGGTTCAGCAACTAGGGTAGGGAAATTCGCCTTCTAAAATCAGATGGTGGTGTACTGCTAGCAGATTGCCTGCAAGTACTTTGGACACCTATTGCTATACCTTCATTCCTCTCAGTGCAGGTTTTTAAAAGGACTGGAGGTATAGTAGGGTTGGAGACCCCAGATGAGGAGTAAGGAGACGTCCCTCTTTTTCTTTGATGTGGGTCTTTCAAGTGCTGTTGCCAACGGACTGCATAGCAGGTCGTCATATGTCTGGTCAAGCATGTGGTGCCCAAGTGGCTGCTGTTCTGGCCTTGCTTGATCTGCTTCAGACATAGGTTGCAGACAGCAATGGTGCGATCTGCTGCACATGTGTCGAAAAAGGCCCACACCAAGGAACTTTTAAAAGTCAGTGGGGAGTCAGCAGCGCCCTGCACCTGCCGAGCTCTGCGGTGGGATGCAATAGGGTGGCTGCCCTTTAGCTGCCCCCTAGAGGACATCCTGCCTCATTGGAGTTGTGCCTCCTCTTCCTCCTCCCAGGCACCCAAGAACAGTCAGTGACCTGATAATTCTCTCCCTCCTCATCACTGGAGCAAACTTGGCAGTATGCTGCAGCAGGGGGAACATGACTGCCAATTTCTTGTCCTTCTTGGGCACCCCCTCTCTCTAGGCTCACGTTACTCCCTTCCTCAACCTGGGAACCAACATCGGAGCCTTCAAATCACTGTGCATCCTCCAGCAGCATGTACCCAACACCGTGGTCGAATAATTCTGGGAACTCCTCTATGCATGATGGTGGGGCTAGGAAAGAAGTGACTGTGGACAAGGACCCAGTGGAATAGGCCGCTTTGGCAGCTGCGTTGCAAGGCAAACTACTCTGAGCCTGGGTGACAGAGGATGAGGAGGAAAAGGATGGCTGTGTTATCCACTCCACCAACTCTTCTGCATGTTCTGGCTCAATAACACAGCCAGCAGCAGAAAAAAAGGACAAGCGTGCTCCACGGCCACCTGCAGAGGATACACCATGTCCACGACCAGCACTGTTGACCATAGACACAGAGGCTGCTTGGCCTCTTTTAGTGGCCTGTGAGCATCTGCCTCTCCTTGGTGGACTTCCGGACATGATGTATATTTGGTTTTGCAACACCACACTACACTGTATTAGACACTGTGTACACTGCCTGCACTGCATTAGCAACTGTACTATGGCTGCACTGTATTATGTACTGTGTACACCACCAGAAGTGTAGTAGAAACTGTACACACTGTATTAGATACTGTGTATACCGCCTGCACTGTATTACCAACTGCACTGTTCTTTGTACTGTGTGGGCACCACCAGAATTGTAGTAGAAACTGTACACACTGTATTAGATACTATGTACACCGCCTGCACTATATTAGAAACTGTACAATGGCTGCACTGTATTTTATACTGTGCACACCACCAGAAGCGTAGTAGACACTGTACACACTGTATTAAATACTATGTACACCGCCTGAAGTGTATTAGAAACAGTACACCACGGAATGCACTGTAGATATAGGCTACACTGCATGCAGAGTATATATACACACACACACACACACACACAAGACTGTATATATAAATAATACACCGCCTGAAGTGTATTAGAAACAATATATATATATATATATATATATATATATATATATATATATATATATATATATATATATATATTTATATTTATTTATTTATACTAATACACTGCCTGCACTGACTTGACGGAATATAGAGTAAACACTGAATATATAGTCTATGCTAAATGCAGAGTATATATATATATCCTGCCTTTGGCCAATTATGGCTCTCTTAGCAGAGGACGCTGTGATTGGCCAAAGCATGTAGGTCAAGTGCATGCTTTGGCCAATCTTCATACAGCATGGGGTGTTCCGCTGCGCTCGAATTTGCCGCAAACACCCGATGTTCGTTCGAGTCAAACTTATGTTCGACCCGAACATCAAGCTCATCCCTAGTAGTGTGTTACCAATTGTTTTCTTGGTGACTATGGTCCCAGCTGCCTTGAGTTCATTGACATGATTCTCCTGTGTAGTTCTGATCCAGGAGGTGAGATCTTGCATGGAGCCCCAGACCGAGGGAGATTGACAGTTATTTTGTGTTTCTTCCATTTGTGAATAATCTCACCAACTGTTGTCACCCTCACACTAAGCTGCTTGACAATGGTCTTGTAGCCCATTCCAGCCTTGTGTAGGTCTACAATCTTGTTCCTAACATCCTTGGACAGCTCTTTGGTCTTTGCCATGGTGGAGAGATTGGAATCTGATTGATTGCTTCTGTGGACAGGTGTCTTTTATACAGGTAACAAGCTGAGATTCTCTTCAAGGGAGTGCTCCTAATCTCAGCTCTTTACCTGTATAGAAGACACCTCGGAGCCAGCAATCTTGCTGATTGATAGGGGATCAAAATCAGCAGGAGATCAAATACCGATACTTTTTTCCCTCACTGTATGTGACTAATCTGTATATCAAACATGATATAAGAATACTTATGTAAAATATAGAATGCAACCAATGCAATGGTCAATATGTATCAATATTGCATAGTTCAAAATGTAACATGCCAATGCTTCTGAATAAAAATTTTGAACAAGAAAAATGTACAAAAAATATATAATCCTGGAAGGCAACACCCAGGTCTGACTGCTATGGGACCTTTTTTTATGGTTACCACTGTAAGCGCAATAAATTGATACATTCCAGTGGCTGCTTTGGTCTGCTTTATTTTGTTTCCACTTGGTTGCAGTACTGTCAGCTTCGAGCCAGAAAGCAGTCACACAAGGAGAGGAGTGATTGGGTTTCATGATTCGGAGGAGTCACAAAAATGTTGCGCACCTCAAGTCAGGGCAACGCTGAAAGATATGAAAGAGGCTGGTGAGGTGTATAGACTGCTGAAAAGGAACCTAAATGGTTTGAACACAAGCAGATAAAGTAAGATAAGACCTTTATATTATAGCCGCTGTAAATCGGACTGGCCTTGCATGGAGTGCAATAAAAGTTTTCTTTTCATCATATGATCAACAACCTGTGGGTCACTCACTGACAGTTTTGCTGTTTGAGTATAAAAGCATATATGTGGAACTGTATACCTTGTAATATTCAGTATGACGTACGCACCTCATAGCATACAGTATGTAATGCAATGAAATTTCATACAAGAACAGCATCCTACAGACTATAAAACTATTGTGAATGGTCGCATACGTGAACTGTGTGCGCAGTCAACAGTTTTGGATAGAGTAGGGAAGAGTTAAAACCACAGCCAAGTTATTTTGTGCTGTCTCTGTACCATTGCCCTCCACTTCCTGTCTCAAAGGCCCAGCAGAAAGTTAAAGGAAAGCATATACCCCTCTTAGACAGTTGTCCTTTGAACAGGTGTATCCATTGCACTGGATTGTAGCAACCTCCTCTAGTTAGGTTTTTAGGCTTAAAAGAGAAGTATGGGGTTAAAAAAAAAAAAAAACCTCACCTAGGTAAATGCAGCTGTCCCCCACCGCCTCTGCAGTGAGAACTGAATGATCAAACAGTCACTGGAACACTGGGCTGGGGAGGGAGCGGCTGGCTCAATCTCCCAGCGGCATAGCTGAGAGGCTGAGCCAGCTACCAATCCAGGCATGTGGGTGGAGTCAGGATCTTTCCCCAGCCTGGATCGGCTGAGTGACGTCAGCCGGAAGCAGACTTTAGCTCCCTGTCCGCTGAAAATGGATGACAGAAGTACAGAACGAACTGCACTCCTGTGATCCATAGGAGAAGTATGGCCAAAAGAGTTTTGGCCATACTCCTCCTTTAATTTAATTTTTGGCCTTACTGTGTAGTCAGTGGAGCTGTTTTAAGCAGGTGCACTTAACTGGCTGGCCACTTGATGGCTCTGTTCTCATTATAGTATGGTAAAGGGAAGTGATAGCTCCCTTTTCGAGAAGTCCTTCCTGTAGTGATGTCATGGGTGTATTCAGTGACTACATAAAAGTTAGGTTGGGAGGGACAGGGGGCATGGGAGCCAATTACCCCTCATCTATGCAGATTTAGTCAACACAGCTCAGGCTCTGCTCAGGGCAGAAGTCCCAGGAAAAGTGTACAGAATTCAGTAGGAGCAGTCTTGTATCTGGAATGATTAGAGGAGCATGGTGACCTGAATGCATTGAGCCTAATGGCCAAGTTAGAGCCCTCTGAGCAAGTATAATGACTCAAGAACAACCCAGCTGGGTAGAGCTATGGATTGGGACTTGGAGGGAGAGACTGGTATGCTATAGAATGCACCTTGTTAATTTGAGCTGACAGGGCAGGATGCTTCACCTTGTGAATCTTGGTTTGAATAGAGCAGAATGCTACAGATATAGTGGGAGATGGGTCCCAATACCGTAGTGCTTCCAAGGAGAGAGGGACTGTAAAATGGAAGATGACTTAAGAGTGACATGAAATGAGCTGCTAGGGTATGTCCACCATATGTGTGATTGGAAAAGTGATGTCAAGCAACCCCCGATAGTATGTGCATGTGATGTGATAAGTCACTCCCATCTTTTGAAAAACACCAGTAAAGTGCAGAAACTATATAATTTGTGTGGACATTCCTTTTTTTTAATATAAAGGCTAATAGCCAGGGATGTTGTGGGGAAGGCCTCTGGCAAGGAGACAGGCACAAGATGGTGGAGGTAAAAGGGTTACCAGCATGTAGGTTGTTGTTCTATCATAGAGGGAGCGGGGCAAGGGCTTGTACTTCTTGGTGCCAATCATCAGCCAATCACAATCACATGCTCCTTACACAGTGATCTATTGTTTCTGTCTGGGCAGGGCTTCCTAACCTGGGTATTGAATTTCTTCTACCTGCTTCTGGGAGAAGCTTCCAGCATATAGGGCAGGGAGAGTTAAATATCCAATTATGAATATTTATCATGCCTGCCTCAACCAATCCCTGGAAGGTGGTTGGGGAGGTGATAAACATTTGGGAAGCCTTTCCAGTGGGTTTTCCCTCTGCTTGGAGGGTTCCAGTTCTTCTGGGACTTCTGCCCCTAAGAGGCAGCTATACTGGGTCAAGGATTGCAGTGTGGTCCTCAGCAGGTGCTGGGCTGAGGGCTTGGAGAAGGTTACTAAAATATTTTTTACTGGAGGGCACTGTTTTGAAGTCCTGGTCTGGAGAAGGATCTTATCTCCTTCACTGAGGAACTACATGTGGAAGCTGGGTGGCTCCTGGGACATTGCGAGTAAGACCTGCTGTGGGAATATCCAAGGCCGTCTTTAACCACTTCAGCCCCGGAAGAATTTACCCCCTTCCTGACCAAGCTATTTTTTGCGATACGGCAAATGCGACAATTGCGCGGTCATGCGATGCTGTATCCAAACAAAATGTATGTCCTTTTCCCCACAAATAGAGCTTTATTTTGATGATATTTGATCACCTCTGCGTTTTTTTTTTTTTTTGCGCTATAAACAAAAAAATGTGCAATTAAATAAATAAAAAACCGCGCCTAACTGGTGTGTAAAAACAGCTGCCAACACTAACAAACGACTATAGCCATATAAACAATATAAGAAAAAAGTGTAGCGCTAAAGTGACTAAATGAATAAAGGGTTTTTGGAAACAAGGGGAGGTAAAGCTCAAATTTACAAATGGCCTATAACCTCGGCTTGGTCCAAAACCAGATACATGTATACACAAGTGATGTGATGATAACTCTAAAGTATTAACAGAGTACAATACTCTATAAAAAAGTGCAAATGTGCGAAGAAAAATGTGCAAATGTGCATAAAAATATATAGAGTAGGAGAATAAACAAAAAAAAAAAAAAACTCAAAAGTCTATATTTTGCTGGAAATGAAATGTAACGATACTGTCCAACATATTAATAAGGAAGTGTTAATCCCATATAGGTAATGAAGATTCAAATCATACAGTCCATATGTTGCCCGATGTAGTTGACATAAGAGGGCCCAAGGCAAAATATCCTTCTAATAAAGCTACTCCGACTCAGAGGGGATCAAGGCAGGTATCCTTACAACATAAAGACTCAAGGGAATGTAAGGTAGAATACTCTTACCAACTTCGGTGGACTCACAAGCCGTGGGCGGTGAGTCATACGAGCTTGCACTGTCCCGTGATAGGTGACAGTAGGGAAGTGGATGGTACACCTGGAGCCGTCCTCCTTGGATGGAAGGCCTGGAGCTTGTCCTGTAGGTCTATACGATCGTTGTTTTCATCAGCATACATCAGCATACATGGACCATAAAGGAAACAACGACAGAGAACCTCCACATAGTGTAAATCCGGAAAAATTGGTTTCTCAATGGGCATTTATTAGATCAATCACGATCAACAAAACAATCCGTAAAAAATCTTATTTAAAAATTGGAATCGATTCAAATAAAAAGGTAACAAGGTAAGCGTGGTGAAGATGGCTGGGTACAGCAAAAAGACCCGACGCGTTTCGTCTGAAGAGACTTCACCACGCTTACCTTGTTACCTTTTTATTTGAATCGATTCCAATTTTTAAATAAGATTTTTTACGGATTGTTTTGTTGATCGTGATTGATCTAATAAATGCCCATTGAGAAACCAATTTTTCCGGATTTACACTATGTGGAGGTTCTCTGTCGTTGTTTCCTTTATGGTCCATGTATGCTGATGTATGCTGATGAAAACAACGATCGTATAGACCTACAGGACAAGCTCCAGGCCTTCCATCCAAGGAGGACGGCTCCAGGTGTACCATCCACTTCCCTACTGTCACCTATCACGGGACAGTGCAAGCTCGTATGACTCACCGCCCACGGCTTGTGAGTCCACCGAAGTTGGTAAGAGTATTCTACCTTACATTCCCTTGAGTCTTTATGTTGTAAGGATACCTGCCTTGATCCCCTCTGAGTCGGAGTAGCTTTATTAGAAGGATATTTTGCCTTGGGCCCTCTTATGTCAACTACATCGGGCAACATATGGACTGTATGATTTGAATCTTCATTACCTATATGGGATTAACACTTCCTTATTAATATGTTGGACAGTATCGTTACATTTCATTTCCAGCAAAATATAGACTTTTGAGTTTTTTTTTTTTTTTTTTTGTTTATTCTCCTACTCTATATATTTTTATGCACATTTGCACATTTTTCTTCGCACATTTGCACTTTTTTATAGAGTATTGTACTCTGTTAATACTTTAGAGTTATCATCACATCACTTGTGTATACATGTATCTGGTTTTGGACCAAGCCGAGGTTATAGGCCATTTGTAAATTTGAGCTTTACCTCCCCTTG
Source organism: Aquarana catesbeiana (assembly GCF_042186555.1). Classification (NCBI taxonomy): domain Eukaryota; kingdom Metazoa; phylum Chordata; class Amphibia; order Anura; family Ranidae; genus Aquarana; species Aquarana catesbeiana. The sequence continues at coordinate 174,050,307 of NC_133336.1, read as the reverse complement.
TTTCCAAAAACCCTTTATTCATTTAGTCACTTTAGCGCTACACTTTTTTCTTATATTATAAACAAAAAAAGACCGACAATTTTGAAAAAAAAAACAATATTTTTTACTTTTTGCTATAATAAATATCCTAAAATTAAAAAAAATATATTTCTTCCTCAGTTTAGGTCAATATGTATTCTTCTACATATTTTTGGTAAAAAACAAAAAACAAAATGCAATACGCATATTGATTGGTTTGCGCAAAAGTTATCGCGTCTACAAAATAGGAGATAGATTTATTGCATTTTTATTATTATTATTTTTTTTTTTACTAGTAATGGCGGTGATCTGCAATTTTTATCGGGACATTGCGCTGGACAGATCAGACACTTTTGACACTTTTTTGGGACCATTGACATTTATACAGTGATCAGAGCTAAAAATAGCCACTGATTACTGTATAAATGTCATTGGCAGGGGAGGGGTTAACACTAGGGGCCGATCAAGAGGTTAAATGTTTTCCCTCAGTGTGTTTTAAATGTAGGCGGATGGGACTGCCTCGGGGAAGAGACTATATAAATACTAGGAACGCACGATCTGTCTCCTCTCCCCTGCCAGAACGGGAATAAGTGTGTTTACACACACATCCCCTTTCTGGCTCCTTCAGAAGTTATCGCGGGTGCCCAGCGGACATCATGGCTGCCAGGGAAACGCGCATCAGTACCTCAGTGACGCAGTGGGTGCACGCACCCCCTATACCCCTTAAAGCGACCGCCAAGCAGCTACGGCAATTCGTGCTGGGGAGCCATTCTGACGCCATTTGACAGCGGGCGGTCAGCAAGAGGTTAAAATTGACTGGACCCTGGACAAACATTTTCTTGGGCCCCCTCTTCCATGCAATTTCATTCTCCACATGCTTCGAGACATACAATAAATAGCAGCTAGACTCAAAATCAGTTTACCAAATCATATCAGGCAGCAATTGTGATTGGTTGCCAGGGGTCACAGTGTACCATTACCGCTCACTGACTGGCTGCTAGAGGTTACAGCGCACATTATGGCTCACTGTTTATTTCCTAGAACAGCGGTAGGCAACCTGGGGACCTCCAGCTGTTGCAGAACTCCAAGTCTCATCATGCCTCTGGGAGTAATTGTAACTGCCAGCCTTGCATTTCCTCGTGGGAAATGTAATTCCACAACAGCTAGAGGGCCCCAGGTTGCCTACCCCTGTTCTAGAGGTTACAGCACATGACTTCTGCTTGTTGGTTGGTTGCTAGAGGTTACCGCACATTATTACTGCTCACTGTTTGGTTCCTAGAGGTTACTGCATATCCTTACCGCTCAGTGATTGGTTGCAAGAGGTTAGTGCACAGCATTACTGCGCACTGATTGGTTGCTAAAGGTTACAGCACATCATCTCCTCACTGCCTGCACACCATGGACTGGGAAGGTGAGGGGATCCATCAATAGACAGAAAACTCCTAGAAATCCTAGGGCTCCTGGGATCAGTGGCAATGCTTCTGAATCATGTAGAGCAAAGCTGGAAATCTTTGGCAAGTAGATAGTGGGAGATTCTACCAATGTAATGGGAAATTTTCAATGACCACCAATGTGAGGGGGGATTTACACTGACAATCAATGTGAGGGGGGAATTGCACTGACCACCACGTAATGGGGGATTTTACACCACCCACCAATAGAAAAGAGGGATTTCTACACTGACACCAATGTAATAAGAGCATTTAAACCAACCACCAGTGTAAGGGGGAATATACAATGACCTCCATGTAAGGGGGAATTTACACTGACAAACATTGTCGAGGAGATTTGCACTGACCACCAATGTAAGGGGACACTTTTACACCGACCACCAATGTAAAGGGGGATTTACACTGAGCACCAGTGTAAGGGCAATTCTGTGCTTACCACCAATGTAAAGGGAAATGTATACTGATCACCAATGTTGTGAAGAATTTACACTGACAACCAATGTAATGGGGGATTTTACATTAACAGCTAATAAAGGGGGATTTCTACACTGGCCACAAATGTAAGGGGGATTTACACTCACCACCAATTTAAAGGGGGCTTCTACATGGACCACCAATGTAAGGGAGGATTTGAAACTGACCACAAATGCAAGTTTGTATTTTTTTTAACAATTACCAATATAAAGAGGAGTTTCTACACTGGTCACCATGGGGATTTACACTGACCACTAATGTAATAGGAGCATTCACAGTAACTACCAATGTAAAGAGGGATTTACACTGACCATCGATGTAAGGGGGACCTTCACACCACCCACTAGTGTGAATGAAAGGATTGTACACCAAGCCTCAATGTAATGAGAAGATTCACACTGACCACCAATGTACCCGAGACATTTAGCCTGCGTTCGCATTTGTGTGTGTCGGGAATACATGCAAAATCGCTTTCCTGACACCACAGAAACGTGCTGTCCTTTAGGAGAGACACAGGAGTGCCATTAATTGTTAATGACACCCTCATGCATCGGCTGAGATATGCGTATTCACAGGCACCAAGATTCAGGGTGCTATGGCACCCTGTTCTTTTGAAGAAGGGTTCCACCTCTAATTTGCTTAACGTTGCAGAACAGGCTGATATGTTAGACATAATGACTATAGCTGTAAGCTGGACTTTCAAGCATGCTCCTTTACCTCCCCAGTGGGCAGCAGAAGTGATGGTAGATATGACCTCAGGGGGACATGATATACATATGAATGGTGTCTCTATTTACATATCAATGCCACGGTCCGCGACTATTTACATACAGTATTAATGCAGCTGCTATTTACATATCAATGTAGGTTATTTACATGTAAACACAGGGTCTACAGGTGAGTCATCTGTACATGGCAATAGGGCACAGCTGGGCAGCAGCAACAAAACTTTACACTGAGACATCGAGACACAGCATGGGACTAAAACTTCAAGGAATAAGGGAATTTATACTGGGATAGTTGGCAAGTATGAAGCAGCTTCTTTGGGCCCCACAACAATGATGCGGCCCAGGGCAGCTGCCCCTTTTGCCCTGCCTTAAAAATGGTCCTCGGATTATCATGTGTGTCTGCTATTAGGATTGTACTAGAGGATTATCCTCTTATTGATCATTTTGGAGTGTCCTGAGCCTCTAAACTCCTCTCCTGTTTCAAATTGGTCAGCAATGAAATCTAAAAAAACATCCCCTAGTCTAAGCCTGAATTGTCGGTGTGCAAAGAACTGTGCTGGTGGAAGCCTTTGGGGTACCTTGGGTAATGTGCGGTGTTCCCTCCAAGGATAGGGCTGCAGAATGCTTTCACCCTCTCTTTTGTTCTGGGAATCATTTCTCTCTTTTTTTTATCAGCAACAATGGTCACCAGTACAAACAGAGGGGGAATCTCTATATTGTCTACAATCTTCAATCTATTCTCAAAAAAAAAGAAAAAAAAAAGTTTTGCTTATAGATAAAACTTACACACAGTTATTGCTTGTGCTTTTATGGTAGACAAACTTATTTGGGTCACAACATACAACCTTCTGCAGGCTGCTTTGGTGGGTTTAGGGCATTAGCCGTCAATGCATTATCACTCCCCCATTACTGTGCTTGATGTATGAATGCCCTATATCCAGGCCTACGTACTGCTTGAGTGCAAAGTGAAAGTGCATAGCCCTGTGTAAGTTTCAACTTACACAGAAATCTTGGGTGCAATTTAGCAGTATGCTGGGACTTTATTACATCTTAATCAAACAAATGGGTCATGGGAGATGTCCATGCTAAGCATGTGAGGTAAAGGGGGGGGGGGCATTATGCACCCGTTACATCTTCTGAGGGTCAACCTCTTTATACTCCACAAGCAATTTCTGAGATACAAAATTAGGCACTGGGTCCAGTTCTTATTTCATCTACAAAAACATTTTCCGCATAATTTTCACAGCTGTATATTTCCAGTCATGAAAACTAAACGAAAAGTACCCCACATTTTCATCAATTGATGAAAACTAAGACGAAAATCAATTTCAAATTTGTCAACGAACGAAAATGTGAGGGAGGGAGGTATACTCTTGTGGACTTCCATTTTCCTGTAGAGCCTGTGAGTGCTTCCGCTCCCATCAAGAAAGGTTGTGAGTAGCAACCGTAGCTCGCTTAGCACTGTGCAGCATTACAGGCCTCCTCAGATGACCATCCAGAGCACTGTGCATTACAGGCCTCCCGAGAATCCCAACTCACGATTGTCCTGAGCACTGTGCATTACAGGCCTCCTCTGACCACCGGCATCCAGAGCATTGTGTATTACAGGCCTCCCCAGACCACTGTCCATAGCACTGTGCAGCATTAGAAGCCTCCTCAGACGATAGTTTGTTCAAACCTTAATACCATAGATAATAACAAATTCATTTTTTTTTTAATCCAGGAGTCTATAATGAGTTTGGAAATGCTTAAATACTGCATTACAGTTTATAACTAAACCCATTCAATTTTAGACTACTAAAAATGATTTTAGTCTACTAAAATGTACTGGAGATTTTAGTCAATGAAATATAACTAAAACGAATACAATTGCAGACGACTAAAATGCGAACAAAACTAAAATAGCATTTTAGTCAAAAGACTGACTAAAACTAAATCAAAATTTGATGCCAAAATTAACACGGATTGGCCAAAGGTTGTGGGAATGGGGTGTCTGAGACTCAACTATATCCTACAAAAAGCACTGGCTTTCACCTGTAGGTCCCATTGCATCTTGAGAAACCTCCATATTATCCTCTGGGAGTCTGCACCTTTGGTTGATGCATCTGGTAATGCTGGTTGATGCATCATCTCTAGACTAGAAGTCTTTCTTAAAAAAAAAAAAAAATTTTAACATTCCAAGTTACAAGAAAATCTTGGAACACAGTTCTTGGTCCATATTTTACCAGGACAGGGGACAGGCTGATTGAAGTTTCCTTTAATTATAGAACATAAGTTCTGTTGCTGCGCTACGAAGGAGGGGAATGGGGCAACATTTGTAAGCACCCCTTATATGCCTAGGGTCTCTTCTCTAAAGTCAATCAGAAATACCTTTGCTTTGCAGAAAATACAGGTTCTCTTAACAAGTGCCAGGTTTTGTTGGAGATAATTATGTCTGACCTGGTGCTAATGTCTTCATAAAATATAGAGCTGGATAAGTTGAGTAAAATCAGCTGGGGCTTTTTCTCAAGCTAAAGGGCCTTCACCAACACAAAAGAGAGTCTTAACTTCCAATCCAATCAGAAACATATTTGTTTTAATGCCCTTATGGAGGGTAGAGATTTAAGCAGCTTTGACATTCAGGTGTGTGCAATAAGTAGGATCAGAGAGCTCTGAAAGAACTAGTTAAACTCTCTGACACTCTTATATTCTTCATAGTAGTAATGCAATATACAGTATCTCACAAAAGTGATTACGCCTGTAGCACTAACTCTCGGTGGAGCTGCTGGTTTAAAGCGGGCTGTTACCTTCACTCTCGATACCTCTGTTTTACCGGCACCGGGTCTAGGGTCCCGTTGAGTTTACCTCTGGATGATATAAGCACCAAACACTCGAGTATATTTTCCAATGCTTTAATGAACCAGTAATAAAGGAAGTAGCAGGAAAGAGGCAGAAGGAAAGTTGCAGGGAAACTCAAATACCTTTCCTTAGTATTCTTTAGAACATTCTTTGGAATTGAACACTTGTAGTTGAATGCACTCCCCTTGCAGGATTCAATCTTTGCCCGCCTGGATAGGCCTCTCTCACTTGCCTAGCAGCCAGTATGTAACACGAACAAAAGTCTCTGCCACAGACTTGTTTTGAATAAAACCCATACGACCCTCTGCCACAGGATGTATTGGTTTGCGATGAATGTCAGACAGAGTACTTGAACCTTTAAGCCAACCCGGCAGTACTTTGCAGTAAGATTACTTCAGGATACGTCCTCCAACCGAGTCAACAGGCCCCTCTCCAGACCAGCACTCTGCATGATCCTTCCATGACAGGTCCTCCCCTGGGATCTCCTCAGTTGTCCAGCTTCTTCACTCAGGATAGACAGCTCAGGACCATTCCTCTGCTGCTGTGGTAGGCCCCAGACAGGCTTCTGGGCCCACCCACATGCTGCAGTGACGTGGGCCTCCGAAACGGAGGACCATGAGGTGGTACTCTTAACGCATACCTGTCGGCCAGGAGGGCCAGCAGGTGGCTGAAAATGAACCCCTAAACATGGCGTCTGTCCCATAAGTACCCTCTCCCAGAATGCAACTCGGAGGACCACCTCCACCGTGTTGTCTCCGGGACAGAGGAGCACTCATACGCTTCAACACGTTGCCTTTCCAACACCAGCCCATGGTGACAACGACACCCACCGGCACAGTGTGGAACTACACGCAACTCAGCCAAGCTGGAACAGAGGCAAATCTAACTTCACCTAACAAGTAACCCACAAGATTTACCTATCAGCGGTAGATTAAAAATTTACCAGCGCTACATACTCCCCCCACTACAATAGACGTTGTCCTCAAAGTCTGTCAAAAAGAAAAAATAATAATAACTCCCAAGCCTGAGAGCAGGTATTTGAGCTTAAAACCTGGATTCAGAAACACAGAGCTGAACACCAAATCTTGACCTCGAAGATCTCTGAACACTGACACTATCTATCTACATACCCCACAGTTCTTTATCCATAATCACCAGTAGAACCGAGGATCTGGCAATGTCAGTGATTTTCCTTGTTTATCCATTGTAGTGATAAAGTACACCACATCATCTTTTCCTGGTCTGCAAATGACCACTTTGTCAGCATAAATGTGCCGACCAGGGGCGTAACTACCACCATAGCGACCCATGCAGGCGCTATGGGGCCCGCAGCTGAGTGGGGCCCAGTGAGGATAAGAGCACCGCCGGCACAGTCTCCCAGCCAGGGGAAGAGAGAGGAAAGGAAGAGGCGAGCTGTTCGTATCAGCAGAGGCTGAATTGCCCGATGTAAGAGCTTTCATTAGAACTTCCAGTGTTCCCGGGGCTCACGTCACATAGCTCCACCTTTTGGCCCGGTGCCTTAGATAGACAGAACGCCGATCCAATGCGGGACATGTGATGTCATCAAAGGCGTCGGGCCAAGAGGTGGGGCTATGTGACGATGAGCCCCGGGAAGACAGGAAATTCAAATGAAAGCTATTACAGCGGGCAATCCCGCTCTCTGCTGATCCGAGTGCCTTGCCTCTTCCTCTGCATAGGTGGGGCTGTATGGGGCACAGGCAGACCAGGCTGTATTGGGCACAGGTCAGGCTGTATGGGGCACAGGTCACGCTGTATTGGGCACAGGTCACGCTGTATTGGGCACAGGTCACACTGCATTGGGCACAGGTCACGCTGTATGTGGCACAGGTCACGCTGCATTGACACTAGGGCAGCTGTGGGGGGGGGGGGCTGTTTGCAGGGGGGCCCCATACAACATTTTGCTATGGGGCCCTGCTATTTCTAGTTACGCCCCTGGTGCCGACCATAGTTCCAGTGTAGGAAACATCCACTGAAGCGTTCATCCATAGCGACAGAACATCCAGTCCTCCGGAAAGGCTTAGGCACAGACAAATAGTCCCAAACAGCTTCACTGTACCACAGCTCTCGGTTAGCTTCAATCTCTTGCATAATGTCCTGGGTAACATATAGGAACTCCAAACCATATTCCCTGGCCACACGTTTATTAAGCATTCTCTGTAAACGTGCAAGTTTGGGCAACAATCTATTTTTCCCCAAACCAGGGGGCACACAAGAGTTCAATGACTTGCTCACCATAGACCCGACGGGTGTCGGCAACAAAGTAGTAACTTTAGGCAATGTCTCCCCAACAGCACTGTGTGGCTCCAAACAAGGTGATGTTCTCCCAGAATTCAGGGCTGTCCATTCTGAGAAAGTTAAGGCAGAAGTAACGTCTTCACCCTGAGCCCATAACAGTTCTTGTGACATTGTCTCAAATAAATCATCATCACCGGAGAGATCCGACACGGAATCTATCTCCGAATCTCTCAACTCTTCTGCCGGCAAATATTTACACAAAGTCCCAGATACATTCCCCCCTGATCTCTCACACGTTCCTGACGTGGACTTCTCCGGTTCGGGCAGTCTCTGGGGTAGGCCTCGACCATGGTCGCGGGAAGCCTTTACATATCCCACCTTCCTCTGGACAGGTACAACAGGGATAGGTGTAGTGGACGCGGAAATCAAGGTAATGTCCGCTGATGAGTCGGTTACCGCAGTATCTCTCTCAGGAACACTTTTGGTGACAAAAGGCGAAATCACAGCCTGCCGTTCTTTTTTCAACAGTAGTAACAGCTTCTACTGTGGCGATACCTGTAACCCAGTCCATGCGATAAGCACTGGGCGACACGGTAGGTTGCTCCACCTCAAACAAATATTCTCCACATTGCGAGCAGCGAACAAATGGACAGAGATGTATGACCAGTCCTTCACACTTGTGGCAAAGCATGCCCAGTCCTTCAATATCTCCAACTGTATAAAGAACAAACCTCCCCTGCGATTTCAGATGAATGTCGGTATCTGTAAGCAAGGTTCCGGTCAGCATAGTACCCGCAGCGGTGCTAGTAGTGAACATCTTAGGCCCCACAGTTGGTTGCATCACCGAAAAAGACATGGCCACACTCTGATCTTCTCAGCATGATCACGTGGCCTCTCTTCTTCTCTGGCACCAACACACACACACGTCCCACGCGGCATCAAGTAGGCTAGGCTCCTCCCACTTGTTCCTCTGATCACATAGCTCCCGGGCTTTCACTGGCGCCCGCCGCCTATGCAGTCAGAAATAAAGTCCTGCAACTTTTAACCTCTTTTTCTCCTGAGAAACTGACAAAGTCCAGCTCTCACCGTAAACTCCCGGTGAAACATTTCTCCAGGTTGCGAGAACTGATGGCCAACAAATCCCGGACGACGCCCCCACATGTAGCACTAACTCTCGGTGGAGCTGCTGGTTTAAAGCGGGCTGTTACCTTCACTCTCGATACCTCTGTTTCACCGGCACCGGGTCTAGGGTCCCATTGAGTTTACCTCTGGACGATATAAGCACCAAACACTTGAGTATATTTTTCAATGCTTTAATGAACCAGTAATAAAGGAAGTAGCAGGAAAGAGGCAGAAGGAAAGTTGCAGGGAAACTCAAATACCTTTCCTTAGTATTCTTTAGAACATTCTTTGGAATTGAACACTTGTAGTTGAATGCACTCCCCTTGCAGGATTCAATCTTTGCCCGCCTGGATAGGCCTCTCTCACTTGCCTAGCACGTAGCATGAACAAAAGTCTCTGCCACAGACTTGTTTGGAATAAAACCCGTACGATCCTCTGCCACAGGATGTCTTTGTTTGCAATGAATGTCAGACACAGTACTTGAACCTTTAAGCCAACCTGGCAGTACTATGCAGTAAGATTACTCCAGGATACGTCCTTCAATCGAGTCACCAGGCCCCTCTCCAGACCAGCACTCTGCAAGATCCTTCCATTATGGGTCCTCCCCTGGGATCTCCTCGGTTGTCCAGCTTCTTCACTCAGAATAGACAGCTCAGGACCATTCCTCTGCTGCTGTGGTAGGCCCCAGACAGGCTTCTGGGCCCACCCACACGCCGCAGCGACGTGGGCCTCCGAAACGGAGGACCACGAGGTGGTACTCTTAATGCATACCTGTCGGCCAGGAGGGCCAGCAGGTGGCTGAAAAAAAACCCCTAAACATGGCATTTGTCCCATCAATACCCTCTCGCAGAAAGCAACTCCGAGGACCACCTCCACCAAGTTGTCTCCGGGACAGAGGAGCACTCATACGCTTCAACACGTTGCCTTTCCAACACCAGCCCATGGTGACAACGACACCCAGCGGCACAGTGTGGAACTACACGCAACTTAGCCAAGCTGGAACAGAGGCAAATCTAACTTCACCTAACAAGTAACCCACAACATTTACCTATCAGCGGTAGATTAAAAACATACCAGCACTACACACCCTTCACATTTTTGGAAATATTTTATCATATCTTTTCATGTGACAACATTGAAGAAATTACACTTTGTCACAATGTAAAGTAGTAAATGTACAGCTTGTATAACAGTGTAAATTTGCTGTCCCCTCAAAATAACTCAACACACAGCCATTAATGTCTAAACCGCTGGCAACAAAAGTGAGTACACCCCTAAGTGAAAATGTCCAAATTGGGACCAAAGTGTCAATATTTGGTGTGGCCACCATTATTTTCCATCACTGGCTTAACCCTCTTGGGCATGGAGTTCACCAGAACTGCACAGGTTGCCACTGGAGTCCTTTTCCACTCCTTCATGATGACATCAGGGAGCTAGTAGATGTTAGAGACCTTGCACTTCTCCAACTTCCGTTTGAGGATGCCCTAGAGATGCTCAATAGGGTTTAGGTCTGGAGACATGCTTGGCCAGTCCATCACCTTTACCATCAGCTTTTTTAGCAAGGCAGCGGTCATCTTGGAGGTGTGTTTGGGGTCATTATCATGTTGGAGAACTGCCCTGTGGCCCAGTCTCCAAAGGGAGGGGATCATGCTCGGGTTCAATATGTCACAGTACATGTTGGCATTCATGGTTCCCTCAATGAACTGTAGCTCCCCAGTGCCAGCAGCACTCATGCAGCCCCAGACCATGACACTTCCTTCACCATGCTTGACTGTAGGCAAGACACACTTGTCTTTGTACTCCTCACCTGGTTGCCACCACACGCGCTTGACACCATCTGAACCAAATACGTTTATCTTGGTCTCATCAGACCACAGGACATGGTTCCAGTAATCCATGTTCTTATTCTGCTTGTCTTCAGCATGAATAGGGTAGCCAGATACCTTACTTCCCTACCAATACATGCATACACTTATATTATTAAGTAATGACACCGACACCTGGATTGGATGTAAATGGCCTTATCGGCCTTTATTTAACAAAACCAATAAAAAACTGTAACTTTTATTTTCAATATTTATAACCATTTAAATATTCAAAATATTTAAAATATTTAACTCTGACTCTCAGTAACCTTTTTGTTGCTGGTCCCTGACGACCCCAATCACTTTTGAGCCTGAGCCCCATTTGTTAGATCTGGACCAACCGGAAAACTCCATCCTGGGATGTGTCCCAACGTTTTCAATCCTCATTGTAAACAATATATATATATATATATATCCATATATATATTTACTATTGTCGCCAAGGACCAAGCGCCAACCACACTCTCCTAAAATATTAACAACCCCTCAGCTAGGGCGGGAGGGCGGAACGTTCTTCCTGACTCTCCAACTCACGACTGCTGTATAATTCCCCCTGGCTTAAGCACTGATTAAAACTCTCCTCCCCTTCTACACTGATCCACCAATCCCAACATATCCCTAACTTCCTTAAACCCCTCCTTATCCTACTTCTTCCTTCCCTAAGTTCCTTGCACCCTTTCATGTCTGTACTCTGCTTCCTTTACAGTACAGCTCCGTACATGTCTAACTGTTTGCATGCTTTCCTGTGCACCATCTTTAGAAGAAGCTTCCTTCTGGGATGACAGCCATGCAGACCAATTTGATGCAGTGTGTGGCATATGGTCTGAGCACTGACAGGCTGACCCCCCCACCCCTTCAACCCCTGGCAGAACTCATACGTCTATTTCCCAAAGACAACCTCTGGATATGATGCTGAGCATATGCACTCAGCTTCTTTGGACGACCATGGCAAGGTCTGTTCTGAGTGGAACCTGTCCTGTTAAACCACTGTATGGTCTTGGCCACCGTGCTGCAGCTCAGTTTCAGGGTCTTGGCAATCTTCTTACAGCCTAGGCCCTCTTTATGTAGAACAACAATTCTTTTTTTCAGATCTTCAGAGAGTGCCATGAGGTACTATGTTGAACTACCAGTGACCAGTATGAGAGAGTGAGAGCGATAACACCAAATTTAACACACCTGCTCCCTATTCACACCTGAGACCTTGTAACACCAACGAGTCGCATGACACTGGAGAGGAAAAATGGCTAATTGGCTCCCAATTTGGACATTTTCACTTAGGGGTGTACTCACTTTTGTTGCAAGCGGTTTAGACATTAATGGCTGTGTGTTGAGTTATTTTGAGGGGACAGCAAATTTACACTGTTATACAAGCTGTACATTTACTACTTTACATTGTGACAAAGTGTAATTTCTTCAGTGTTGTCACATGAAAAGATATAATAAAATAGGTCAACTGAAGTCCTGATGTGATGACAGTTACATACAAAAACCCATCCTGATAATTAACCACTTCGATACCGCGCAAACTCCAGCACTCCTCTCCTACATGTAAAAATCATAATTTATTTGCTCGAAAATTACTCAGAACTCCCAAACATTATATATATTTTTTATCAGACACCATAGGGAATAAAATAGCAGTCATTGCAACTGTTTATGTCACACGGTATTTGCGCAGTAAATGTGTGGTTTGAACATTGTTTACAGTACATATGCGGCCGCAACTTAGGTATGCGTTTTCTTTTGCATGCGATCTCGCTTACACTTTCCTTTAAAAAAAAAAATTTTGATCACTTTTATTCCTATTACAAGGAATGTAAACATCCCTTGTAATAGGAATAGTGCATGACAGGTTTTCTTTATGGAGAGATGTGGGGTCTATAAGACCCCACATCTCTTCTTCAGGCTGGAAAGCATCAGATCAAAAAAAATAAAAATTAACGATCTGATGTTTCCCTAGCCGAGTCCCCGCCTTTGTTTACTTCCGGCGGCCCGGACGTGACATCATAACATCGCGCACGGGCCTCCGAGAGTCATAGAGATTTCCTGTGACCATCTGTCCCTTTGTTTTCTCTATGACTTCCTTCTGGCGCCGGTGGATTCCTTCTTCGGGTCCGTAATCGCATGGCAGAGCACAGAGAAGCACCAGAGGGCAGCAGGAGGGGGACATTCCCTCCCGTCACCGGTAATAGGGCTGTCTTTAAGGCAGGGCAAAAGGGCCCTGTCATTGTTGTGGGGCCCAAAGCAGCTGTCTCATACTTGCCAACTATCCTGGTTTAAATTCCCTTGTCCTTTGAAGTTTTAGTCCTGTGCTGTGTCTCAATATCTCAGTGTGAATTGCTGCTACTAATGCTGCCCAGCTCTGCCATATTGTTTATGGGTGACTCACCTGCAGACCCTGTTTTTACATGTAAATATCCGGCGTTCATATGTAAAGAGCGACGGTTGGCGGCATGGATAAGTAAATAAAAGGTGGCATTCATATGTATATTATGCCTCCCTGAGGTCATATCCACCATCACCTATACTGAATGCTGCCCACTGGGGAGGTAAAGGGGCATGCTTGAAAGTCCTGCCTGCAACTGTGGTCATTAAGCCTAATATCCGCCTGTTCTGCAAAGGTAAGCAAATCGGGGGGGGGGGGGGGGCTAGTGTGGGGTGTGCAGAGGTAGGCAGAGAAGGAATTACAGTTTGGGGTGCACAGGTGAGCAAGGAGGGGATGTATAGCGGTAAGGAAGGTGGGTGCAAAGATGAGCAGAGGAGGCAGGTAGAATTAAAGGGGTGGATGGTTGTAGTGGATGCGGGAGGTTTGGGGTGCAGAGGTTAGCAGGGGTTTTAGGATGCAAAGGTGTACTGACAGGGTGGATAAACATGTAGGTAGCATGTAGGGCAGCTCAATTATTTAGGGGATGCTCTAAGCGCTAGAAATGCTGAAGAAAGTCCCAAACCCTTTTTCAAAATCACACAGTTGCACAGCACATCTCAGCAGATGGGTGAGGGTGTCAGTAACAATTAATGGCACTTCTGTGTATCTGCTAAAGGGCAGCATGCTTCTGTGGTGTCAGGAAAGGGATTTTGCATGCGTTCCCGAAACACAAATGTGAATGCAGGCTAAATGTCTCAGTTACATTGGGGGTCAGTGTAAATCTTCTCATTACATTGGGGCTTGGTGTAGAATCCTTTCATTCACACTAGTGGCCAGTGTGAATGTTCCGCTTACATTAGTGGTCAGTATAAATCCCTCCTTATATTGGTGGTGGTTACCGTGAATGCTTCTATTACATTAGTGGCCATTGATCACACCCTTCCCTCCCCCCCAGCACTGCCACTGATCCCAGGAGTTCTAGGATCCCTAGGAGTTTTCTGTCTATTGATGGGTCTGCTCACCTCCCCAGTCCATAGTGTGCAGGCAGTAAGGAGATTATGTGCTGTAACCTCTAGCAACTAATCAGTGAGCCGTAATGTGTGCTGTAACCTCTAGCAACCAGTCAGTAAGCGGTAATGATATGCTGTAACCTCTGGCAACCAATTGCAATCACTGCTCTATCTTATACAGTAAACTGATTTTAAGTCTACCTGCTATGTGTTGTATGTCCCAGATCAGGTGGAGAGCGAAATTGCATGGGGGGGGGCAAGAAAAGTTTTGCCCGGGGTCCAATCGATATTAAAGATGGCCGTAAGAATGATCAAGCGTCTCAACTGCCTCTATGATCATTCTTATGGTGTAGGGAATCGCCGGCTGAAAAAAAACAATATCTGGATGATGCCTGCAGCTGCAGGCATCATTCAGATATCACCACTGAAAGCTGAGGACCTCATATGACGTTTGGCGGTATGTAAGTGGTTAAGGTGTATCTAAAGCCAGCATTTTTTGATAGTGTAGGGCAGTGTTTCTCTACCTTTTTTGTCAACGCACCCTTTAAAAGTATGCACAATCCTGAGGCACCCTTTAAAATTATGCACAATCTCAAGGCACCCCATTCTAAAATGTAAAAAACTAAACTAATAGCTTTACATATCACAGCAACATCCACAAATAGGACACCCAACGTTAGAGGTGATTTATTCTTCCAAAACAAGTACACTTTTGCACACTGCTACTGACTAGTATTTCAAGGTTTCTCTTCTCCCTCATTTTCTCTACATCACTCTGCTTGTGACCCCATGAGAAGAGAGGCAGGGGAGGGGGAAACAAGGATGCTGTGTAGGTGCCCAACATTCTTCCTATCAACTGATGATGTCACTGGTTGTTAGGATGTCGGCGGCTGGAAGATTGTAATGGTGTGGAAGATTGTAATAGTGCACACGGAAGACTTGTGGCTTTGTGTAACTAAAAGGTAGGCTTAAATCATTTATTAGACAACAACACAACAATAATCTCCTGCGCTTGGGTGCTTAGTCTATGGATAAGTGGTGTGGCCAACCCTCTAAATCACACAGTGCCTGCAGTCTTGCTGCCCCCTCAGAACAATGGGTATTCTTAAAACTGAAACATAAAAAGAGGAAAGGTGGGTGCACCGACCTTGTGCATTACCAATGGTAAATTTTATTAAAAGCTATAACAGCAATAATCATACTCACAAACGAGCGTGTAAAAGATGCTTATCAGTAGGTCAGACTGCGTCTCTGAACGCCTGCAACCCGGACCTGATATTGGAGGGGTCAGATGGCATCACAAACGGCATACCCGTTTCCTCAAGGGCGTACCCTCTTCCTCAGAGCCAAAGCGGTCAATGACTTGCCTCCTCTGGTTGCCTCTATATATATTCACATGCCTACACCCAAATCGACACCTGCCAGAACAAGCCACACCCATCCAGGTGGACAAAGTCCACCTGGTGACTCAAACTGATCACATGCCCGTTCCTTGCTATGATGGAAATGCCCCCATCCAAAGTTCAGGGGCACATTACAGGCAGGGATTAGTGTAGGTGTAACGCACCCCCAGATACATAAATATCTAATATCAGTATCATAATAAATAAGTAATTAAGTAACTGATGGTACTGGCCAAAAACCTTAGCCATTAGCCATTGTACCTACCCATCTCTATAGCATCATACAGGGTACACAGGATTTCGATATCAGATATTTGATATTTGCAATGAAGTGGGTAAGGGATTGTGAGGAGGATTCCTTGGTGAATAGTATCACATATGCAGCACAGCTGCCAGATCCACCACATGGAACTCACGCCATCATACAGCCTCCTGCTTGCATGGCTTCGGCCATGCCGGATGTGTTTGTGGGAGTGGAAGTGACGCAGAGGACGGCCGAAAGTGGTGGGTGGAACGCAAATACACCCACACTTCCTGGCTGTATGACGGCGTGCGTTCCATCTGGCGGATCTGGCAGCTGTGCTGCATATGTGACAATGGTCACCATGACAAATAGAGAGTTAAGCTCCTTAACAGGGACAAAGGCATCGAAAAACACCTTACAGGAGGGCTAAACCCCCACCACTCTATTCAGAACTAAAAAAACAGAGTTAGGTACCTGGTAACTTACTTTCTAAGAAGTCTTCCAGGACAGCATGCGAGAGATAGGCTTCTCCTTCCTGCAACAGGAAACACATTAGTCCACCATTATAAATTGTTAGTCTCACCTGTGTGCCTACGTAGTATTAAAGTGGATGTAAACCCTTTAACAAAAAGAAACCCTGCAAGACAAAGGCATAATGAGCTAGTACGAGTTACTTCTGGGTATCGCGGGCTCTGGCGCTGTGATTAGCCGGAGCCGCAATGACCTCACTCCCGCACGTGCGCACAGGAGCCACCAGTAACGGCATACTAACTAAAGCAACGGCACGAACGGGCCATTGCTTCAGTGCGCATGTGCCGATGATGTTGGCACATGCAGATACAGGGGATATCTCCTAAACCATGCAGGTTTAGGAGATATCCAGGGTAGCTACAGGTAAGCCTTATTGTAGGCTTACCTGTAGTAAAAAGTGGTTGTAAAGGGTTTACAACCAATTTAAAGCACCGAAGGAACTCTCAGTAAGCCAATGTGTCCCCACAATACTTGTACTATCGCTTAGGGTGGGAACTAGTGCTGCCCTGAAAGACTTCTTAGAAAGAGAGTTACCAGGTACCTAACCGTTTTCTCCAATCGTCTTCCAGGGCAGTATCCAAGAGAATGTATCAAGCAATACTTACTAGGGTGGGGATAAGGCCTGGAGCACCTTGCGAGCAATGTCTGGTCTTGACTGGACAGCTGATAGATGCGGTAGTGCCTTGCAAAGGTACTGAAGCTCGACCATGTAGCTGCCCTCCAGATCCTCTTTGGTGTTGCCCCTGCCTTCTCTGTGACCGAGGCTGCCCAGACTCTGGTCGAGTGGGCTTTGACCCCACTTGGGAGGCAAGGTTTTGTGCCTGATAGCCCGTCTGTATGGCAAGTTTTATCCATCTGGCTATCGTGTTTCTTAATGCCTGCTTTCCCTTATTGACTCTTGTATGGAGGACAAATGACGTGGTCGTTCTTTGCCAGCCCTTCGTTCTCTCAAGATAAGCTATGAGTATTACGTCTAGCTTGTTGTATGTGTCTCTTTTCTGCTATCCATTGACTTAGGAAGAGATGGGATGACCACATTCTGCATCCTGTGGAAGGTTGAAAAGACTTTTGGTAGAAAAACTTGGTTTGATGAGAGGACTATTTTACCTGTCTGGCTCAGCCAGTAGGTTTCCATCACGTAAAAAACCTTGACTTTCACTCACTCCCCTGGCCGATTCTAGGGCCACTAAGAGTGCGGTTTTTAGTGTAAGATTTTTATCTGAGCGCTCCTCCAGTGGTTCGAGTGGCGGAGAGAGGAATCCTCTGAACACCATCGAGAGGTCCCATGTCAGAGTTCTGTAGACTTTAGCGGGTCTGGCTCTATTTGACAAGATCAGGAATCTCTTTAGGAGCAGGTCCTCTGCTAATCTGGTGTCCAGACAGGGGGAGAGTGCTGCCATTTGTACCTTCAGTGTGCTCTGAGAGAGGATCTTGTCTGCTCCCTCCTGCAGGAAATCCAGAATCGCCAGGATGATTTCTCTGTCGGAATCCTGTTTCTTTTCGTACCAGGAGACAAACTTCCTTCTCACTTTCTCATAAGTGGCTCTAGTTACAGGTTTTCTGCTGTCTAGAATATTGTCGATCACTCTGTCCAACAGTTCTTTCTCTTGCAGCCTCACCCTCTCAGTAACCAACCGATAGCTTCATGAGTTTGTGATTCGGGTGGTTGACTGCCCCTCGTGATAGGAGGTCC
Source organism: Aquarana catesbeiana (assembly GCF_042186555.1). Classification (NCBI taxonomy): domain Eukaryota; kingdom Metazoa; phylum Chordata; class Amphibia; order Anura; family Ranidae; genus Aquarana; species Aquarana catesbeiana. The sequence continues at coordinate 174,032,309 of NC_133336.1, read as the reverse complement.
GGTAGAGATGCGGCTGGAGACAGATTCTTTGAGTGACTGAACCATGCTCCCTAGGGCCAGTGAGGTGCTATGAGTATCACCGCTGCCCTTTCTCTCTGATTTTTTGGCTTACCTTTGGTATTAGAGCGGTCGGAGGAAATGCACAACATAGCTGGTGTGCCCAGCTTTGATTGAATGTGTCCACTCCGATGTTGCCATCTGTGGGATCCAGCAAGTAGAACCTTGGCAGTTTTGTGTTTGTCTTTGAGGCAAATAGATCTACCTCGGGCACTCATGAGGTTTGCGTGATCCACAAGAAGTTTGTTTGGTTTAGAGACCACTTTGTCTGTTTTATGGTCTTTCGACTTAGAAAATCTGCCAACATGTTGTCTGTCCCCATCAGGTGGATGCCCGAGATTGTTATTCTCGGCCCATGGCAGAATTGCTTCTGTCATGCTCAAACGAGGGAATTTTGTCCCTCCTTGCCTGTTCAGGTATGCCACCGTCGTGGCATTGTCTGACTGAATCCAGACATCTCTGCCCTGGATAGCTGGTTGCAATACTCTCCGCGCTTCCTCTACGCCTTTTAATTCCCTCATATTCTAGGAGGCTCAAGACCATCTGGAGTTACATCTTTCCTGTGTACAGAGATCCCCCATGTGCGCCCCCCCATCCTAGGGTACTGGCGTCTGTGGTGATCCTCACAGGGTTGGCTTGCACCCTTCTGCCCCCCATGGTGTAACGGAGCAGATTGAGCCACCACTGAAGAGATTGTTTGACCAACCAAGGGATAGGAAGGGACATCTCTAAGGATGATGGATCGCCATCCCACTAGGTCAAAATGTGATTCTGCAGAGGCCTCATGTGGAGCTGTGCCCAGGTGATGGCTGGGATCCAGGACATCGTCAGTCCTAGCACTGCCTCGTTCTTTTCTTCTGTCGGGAAGGTTTTGGTTACTCTGGCATCTAGCACATAACCCAAGTATACCACCTCTGGCTTAGGGTCAGCTGTGATTTTTCTGTATTTACTATCTACCCAGGTTTTGGGGATAGCAAATACTTGCACAGAGGTTGTTTTCTAGGTTCTTCGCTGTATTTGCAAAGAACAGCAGATTGTCTAGGTATGGTATCACGCCTATGCCTTGCTGTCTCAGACCCTTTAAAGCTTCTGCCATAATCTTTGAGAAGATTCTGGGTGCAGAAGAGATGCCGAAAGGCAAAGATGTGTACTGCAGATGCAGGGTGGTCGCTAGGCCCCTGGAATGTGAACTTTAGGTATCTTTGATGATTTTTCTTAACGGGTACATGTAGGTTTGCATCTTGTAAGTTGTGGCCATGCATACCCCCGCCCTTCCTTGTTAAATCTCCTGGACTGACGAAAGGGCGCTTTCCCCTGCTTCTTTCTAGCTTAGGGGAACCCTTTGTTCTTCGCTGCGGTCCTGTCCAGGACCGTTTCCAGGTCTGGCCCGAACAGCAAATTTCCTGTGAATAGGATCCTGCACAGCCCATTCTTGGAGGCAGGTCCCCACCCATGACTTTCAGCCACAGGGCTCTCCTCACTAAGGCTGTGGCCCTAAAGATATCTTACTGTTTCACCCGAGGCATCCAGTTAAGCTGCCGCTCTGGTTAGTGGGGGGAATGGTCCTCACTAACGCTTTCCTTGGTGTGTTTCCTTCTAGTAACTCTTGCAGTTGAGACCGCCAGCTATCAGGGTGTGAGCTGTGCAGGTAGAAGCTATTGCCGCATTCAAAATCGCTATCCTTGCTTTCCATGCTTCGCATCATCAAAAGCTAATTCAGATTTGTTTGCGACTCTCACAAGGGAGGTATCTATTTTGGGACATTTTCCCAAGTCTGCAAATGGATACTTACTCTTGACCGTAGCTGGTATGAAGAGCTTCTCTTCTGGCTCATCCCACTCCCTCTTGACTATGCTGTTTGAGAGTTTGATGCACCGTAAACGTTCTGGGTTTTCTGGGCTGCAACCCCTTGTATATTTTGTCATACAGGGAAAGCTCTGTGGCTTTTTGCTCTTTGATACCCAGTGCCTTTAGAAGATTATCCGTATCTTCTCAGGGAAATGGGGTGCCCTCTGATGCTGGGTCATCTAATTTGGGTCATCTAACCCCAGCATAAGCCGCCCTCGGAGTCTTGTTCGGAGTTATCCGAATCAATCTCCTGTTCTGGCTGATCAGCCTCTTCCCGCTACCCGAGGGGATACATACCTTGCTGGTAGATGGGGTACTGGTTTGGCTAGAGCTTGCTGGCACCTCCAGCTTCTCTACTGCTGAGCATATTGGCCCAATAGTGCTCTTTATTTCCTTTTTGAAGGAGTTAAGCATGTCCTTAAGGAAGCCTTGCGACTCCTTAGCCACCATTTTGTTTATGCCTTTTTGGCATAGTGGCTTTTTCCACTCAGGGAAAAACCAGTGAACGCAATAGGCGCATGCCTTGCTGCTGGTCTTTGCCCTTTTTTGCTCTGGGGCCTTTTCCTGCAAGTAAACACAAAGGGCCTGTGTGAGGTTGGCGGTGTACAATGCAATTGTACGGTTTGTAGTGAGGTAAAGACAGAGGTGACTCCAAAGTGCTCTGGCTTACCTTGGAGCTGTCCTGACATGCAGGATCTACCTCATGTGGGTTGGTGGACACACCTGCACCTCCCACGTCCTCCTTGGTGTCCTCCTTCCTGGATTTTCATTAGGGAGGGGAGCATTAAAGGTATTTTTTCATTTTTTTAAATCCACACTGCAGCCGGCCAGAAGTGACTCACTCTAGTGCTTGCCCTGAAGGCTCCAGACTCCACCAAGATGGCCGCTGACCAGAAACGTGTGACTGAAAATGACGCATCCGGCATCTTGGCGCCATCTTGCTACACCTCCCAGGACCGCAAACGAGGGGATTTTGCAGAGATGTATGCGGGATGCGAGCGGGATACGGTCGGCGGGCAGGATGGTCGGCGGCCAGGTCGTCTGCCCAGCGAGGGAACTTCTAAAGCACCTGGAGTGTGGGGCTCGGCTGGATGGCCCTCCACTAGCGAGGAGCAGTAGCTGTGGGGAAAAATGCCGGCGGCACGTAGTGCAGCTGGAGGGATAGTTGCAAACCCGTCTGTAGGGCGAAACTTTAGGCAGAGACTTAGGCTCAGATTGCTCCCCCTGCTCACCATCCCAAGGCCCCCTGGGCAGAATGGGATGCTGGTCAGGGAGTTCCCTGCAGAAAGCACAGTGACTGGATAAAATAACAAACATTTGCAGCACCTGTGGGTGCGGAGGAAACACAAAACAACTGAGGCACTCAGTTGAGATAAACACATTTTTAATGGTGGGCTAATGTGTTTCTTGTTGCAGGAAAAAGGAGCCTATCTCTCAGGTGCTGCCCTGGAAGACGATTGGAGAAAAATGTCTTCAGATACACTGTAATGTCAATTTCGAGCAGATATACCCTTGCAGTCCCCTCTCCCTTCTGCAAGGGTTAACTTTTCCTGTTGCCTAGGGGATGATAAAGAAGGTAATTTGTACTTCCCTTATTCCTCACTCCCTCAGGCTTACTTCTCTTTGTGTGACTGACACCCCAGTCCTCTGGTTACACCTCTCTGATGCAGGGACGTGCAGTGAGGTCAGTGGCTGGTGAGGCACTGGGTAGTATCAGAGCCAGATACACACAAGTTACATACGCCGCGAACGTTAGAGTGAGAACAATAATTCTAGCACTAGACCTCCTCTGTAACACTAAACATGTAACCTGTAAAAAAAAAATGTAAAGCGTTGCCTATGGAGATTTTCAAGTACCGAAGTTTGGCGCCTTTCCACAAGTGTGCGCAATTTTAAAGCGTGACATGTTAGGTATCTATTTACTCGGCGTAACATCATCTTTCACATCATACAAAAAAATCAGGCTAACTTTAGTGTTTTTTTTATATTCATGAAACTGTTTTTTTCCCCAAAAAAAACACGTTCAAAAAATTGCTGCGCAAATACTGTGTGACATTAAAGGTTGCAATGACTACCATCTTATTCCCTAGGGTGTCTGATAAAAAAATATATATATAATGTTTGGGGGTTCTAAGTACTTTTATAGCAAAAAAATTATGATTTTTACATGTAGGAGAGAAGTGTCAGAATTGGTCTGGGTGGCAAGTGGTTAATTACCTTAAGTAATATACAAATAATTATTATATATTGTTTTTAAGGTCATTTACTATAATTTTCAAAAACTGTACTCAAGCAGGTGGCTTAACGGACAAATTACTGAAGTTTGATTTTATAACTTCAAACCAGCAATTTTACAGTAAATAGATAAATAATAAATTATTATGTTTCAATCAAGCTAAATCATATATTATTATGCTATATGTTATAACAGTACCTTTTGAGCAGGCAGCAGATTCTCATTCTCTCTCTTAACTTTGTGAGAAAAATATGCGATTATGAGTAAATATTATACACATAAACCCATGCTTTTTCCTTCTAGTTAAGAGGGCTGGAAGGGAGCATGTGTCTTTTAGACACATGGCCCCCTTCTATGACACTGCAGTGAGAGGCGTGCCTCCACTGCAGCGTTTTTATTGGACAGGTTGTTCCAACGGTGCTTTACCATTGGTCCAAGGCTCTAAGCTGTCCATTAAAGTGGAGTTCCACTCCTAAAATTATATTTGCATTATTCAGCTGCATTAAAAACAATTAATAACATTTGAAAAAAAAAATTTTTTTTTTACTCACCTTTTCATGACTGTTGCTAGGGGGTCCCTCGTAATCTGCCTCTTCCTCTCCCTGGCGCCTGACGTCATTTCCCTCGGCGCCCATGCTTGCTAGTGCTCCTGGGAGATGCTTGTCAACATTTCCCAGGAGTCACTGGGGAGCGCCGAGGGCATTGTTGCCATCACAATGGGGGCGGGCACTTCCGACGACGACGCCCGTTGTGATGGCAACGTCAGAAGTGTACAGCGCTGCGCCGCACATACAGCGCATGAGCGGGAACAGGCGGTGCATGCTAGTCACTCAGCTGCACCAGAGCCCAGAAGATAGTGCTTGTGGGCTTCACATGCCCACAAGCACTATAGAAACTGCCAGCAAAGAGGAATATAAGATATATTCCTCTTTGAAATCGGCAATCGAGCGCAGATTGAGCACAGAAAAGTGAGTGCTCTAAATAATCCTTAGTATCAAAACATATTAATCCTAAAAAAAAAAAAAAATTGTTAACAGTGGGAACTCCGCTTTAAGCTCAGTGCTTCTGACAAGAAGTGATGAGAGGCACTGTGAGCTCATCCTCTCAGTCTGCTGCAAACAGAGTGTGCCAGCTTGTATTTAAACTGGCCGCTCTGTATGTAACTTCTGACAGACTGCGCAAGGAGCCCCGTATCTCCGGAACTATAGGTGGCAGGAGCCCCGAATTTTGGTGGGGTAGGACTTCAGCTACCTACTCCCCAAATTTGTGGTCTCTGTGACCCCAGGTCGCCGAGCTGCGACCCTCAAAGCTCAATTGTTTTTTTTTTCTGCTTTTTTTTTTTTTTTTCTTTTATGTCCCTGCTCTGATGTAATCCTGTATAATGCAGGATCTGCAGTCCTGCATTATACAAGATAATGAAGAATGCCCACCCACATTCAAGAGTATAGGACAGTGGGAGGTCAAGAAAGCCTGAAATAAGGCAAGTACATGTATATCATTTTATTTATCATCCCCAGGCAAAACAAGCAGTTAACCCCATTTTTTCCCCTTAATCCAATCCAACTGGACATTGTATGGCTTTGTTTGCTTTTACTGTATCCTAGCTGCCTGTTTGGTCGGTTGAGCTACTGTTTTACTGCCCATAGACCGCCCACTTAAAAAAGGGGCATGCAGCCGTTCAGGACTATATGCATGCCATGGCAAAAACTGAACTGCAAATTGAATTGCAGGATGCATATTGCAAGGAGTACTGTCACCACACGTGACCCATTTAAGTGTACAGGGCCACACCAGAACTGTGCTGCAACCACATGCAATGAGTATATCGCTTCCTCACCACCTGTCAAACACCCTTTGAAACACGATGCACCATGGTTTTTTGGAAGGGGAGACAAGATCTGATGCTCGTCAGAACAAGCCCTAAGAATGGAGTTCTCCACAAAAGAGAAAATGATACATTTAATGTATCAGTGGGATGTGTTGGATCATTTCTGATCATGCCGTTTTCTACATTACTTTCTTATCTAAATAAGATTATTTTAAAAAGGTATTTTTCCCATTATAACTAATCCAAATACACTATCCACATAATACTCTGCCTGAAAAAAAAACATTCTTGCTGTTTAGTAATAGATGAAGGTCAATTATTATGATATTATTTTAATAAATAATAGAATATGGATGCTGTGTTGAGTTAAAAAAAATGAACCACAATTATCTCCCTTTCTGCTGCACAAAGGGTACAATAATCCAAAAGTGTCTGACGGTAACAAATGCGGATGGTGTATTTATGTGTCAGCTCTGCATCCTCAGTGTGCAGTCACTTGGGAATAGCTAGAAGGCAGCACACACGGCAATGTTAAACTTAAATCGCAGTATTATTTATTTGAAGAGTGCTGTATCTCCGGCCTACACCCTTCCCTTGGTAGATTTTCTCTACGAGTCTCTGCTTTTTATCCACAAATCATAAAATAATAAGATCTGCCAGATCTTGTTATTTTAAGCATCAATGAATTTGGTTAAGAGGCAGGATTGGTATAATGAAGCCGTTATTTAACTTTTTTAGCATTTATGTTGGCACAAACATGCAGGTCTTGAGTTCCCTTCTGGATCAGCGGTTCACTACATAATGAAGCAAGGATGAGGATGAAAGCTGTTGGTAAAGATCTGAAGTGTATAGACCCTGTCTTAAAGAAGAACTTCTCCCTTCACCAGGAAAATACAGTTAAAGTGCCCTTTACCTCTTGTTTGCTTTCTATGGTACTGTCAGGACCCAGGTCTGAACCTGCGACCTCTGCTGTGTCTGGCGATGTCTCTTCTTGCTAAGCCACCTGGGATGCTGGACAGCTCCCTGGACAATTCCTTGAATGATCTTGCCTTGAACCTGGTTTCTCTTGAATCCTTTGCTCCTCCCATGAGCTTCTTATTTTAGCCATTCAGCCATTTAGACTACGCTTCTGCTTAATCTCTACCTGATATATCTACTACTGGACCCCAGTTTTCTCACCTCCTGGTGGGGAAATCCTGAAGGCTGTGACCTGGGACTAACACGCAGCAAAACCTGTCCCCACCATCAGGAGATCTGGTGAACACTGGTTAGTGCTTATACTCCACACCTTAGGTGAGCCTGTGCCATTGGCCAGGATTATCTGCTGTTGCACTTATCCAGTTGGTCGTGGGAGCCTCTCAACTGCTGAAGCTTCTGATCTTGGAGCCTGACCCCTGACTGTGACAGCTGCACAGGTATACTTGCAATCCCAGCAGATCCAGCGTTGTCCTATTCTCCTGCACCAATTTTCTCCTACAGGTCCTACCCTATGTGGCCATCTTCTTCTGTGCATATTCTGGGGGTTGGTTGCCTCTTTTGGGTTCTTACAGCTGCCACCTTGATGATGGTGCATTCCTATCTGTTGAATATTGCCCCAAAGCCAACTGGAATGGAGAAATGATTAGTAAAGGCAGTGGGGACCAGCTGTTTACAAAAGCCTGAATGTCCACTTTCGGCTGAAGTGTCCCTAGTTTGCTTTAGAATCTAGGATTTAGCCAGCCTGAGCATTTGTTTGCTGTATTCTGCCATTTTATTTAAGCTCATTGTGTTGATTGCTTCTGCCTGCTACTATTGAAGAGTTTCCAGTTGTTCCAGAGTAGAAAGAACCAATAACTGATTTATTTATGTTTTTTCAACTCGAGCCGATAACTAAAGTGTTTGTTTGGAAGTGTGAGCTGAGGGAAGGCGAGTGTTCTTTTCTATTCTGGACTCGGCTCCAGACATAGCCAGCATGCAATGTTTTGTGGATAGGCTCTATTCACACCTACTATAAGCGATTTAAAGTGCTATTTGAAGCTTCTCCAGAAGCACTTCAATGCTCGACAGTAGAATTTCCATTTATATTGGAAGCTTGTCGCTCAAAAGTGCATAAACTTCTTGCGGTCATGTGTTTTGGCCCCAATATACTTAATTGGGAGCACCTAAAAAATAAAGCTAAAAAAAGGGGCGTTTCACACATTTTTTCATGCAGTTTCCTTCCTGGTATCTAGCTTTCCAACAGCTTAAAATGAATGGGAAAATAAAATGTTCAAGATTAAAACGTACACAAAAAAATCCTGTAAAAATGCTAAAAAAATGCCCAACTCAAAAGTGAATGGAGCTGTACAAATGCTTTGGTGAGGGGTTTGTCCAGAGAAGAGGCTTACCTTGAGAGAGCATCTTGAACTGAATCTTCTGTGTTGAAGAATGCCCAGGGAGAACTAGGCTGATGCTGCTGGACAAGGCCAAAATGATTCACTGCTTGCAGACCAAGGCTTGCCTTACATGTTATAGGCTGTACATGCCCACGTCACACACAAGGGGAGAGAGGAACAACAGGTCACAAAGGCCACCAGAGGGTAGCATTAAAAAAACAAAACTTTAATAAAAGATTGTAAGTTGCACTCACAAGAGCAAGTTGGAGACAGGCAGAATTGACAAAATTTGCAGCATCAGGGCTCAGCATCTAACCATGAGGGAAGCTGACAGATGACAGCCAAAGAGATGGTGTAGGGCTCCAGGTGTCAATGTATAGAAGCCGGGACTCATCTGTCCATTTGGAAAGAGGCCATGATGACAGGGAATGTCCTCCTCCGCCTGGTGCTGACGTCACTCAAGGAGCATGCAGTCAATAAACACGTTTCAACGCATATCTGCCTCTTCCTCGGCACCACATTTCACACCCATCCATGGTAAACTGTGTAAATGAAGGCATTTCCCCTGCCAGTGATTGTATTCCAACATTTGCACCACCTGCGGCTGTCACACACCGCATTTAGTTATATCAGGTACACTGCCTTCAGTGTCACACTGGGACACCCACATAACATCAAATAAAGCATCAAAAATATGAGCCCTCTGTGGCCAGCTTAGGTACCGCTGGTTACTCTGAGATGGTCAAGGGCCTAAAATATCCAGAGAGAGAAGGATGGACTGCAAGAAATACTGACTGCTCAGTCATAGAGCTGAACTATCCAAACACAAGAACAAACGAGGTGCAGGAATCAGATTTTCTAAGAGTCTCTAAAGTGGTCACTGAACATGCTAGCTGCTCTTTAGCAGTTCTTCACAAAACAGGGACTCCTCCCAGGAACAGGGAGAGGACCAAGTGCAGGAAATTCCCTGCGTATGGCCACCAGCTGTCACCCTCCCACACTATTTGCTCAATCCCAGTTGGGGAATTCATTAGGGCCAGGATAACCGGTCCACCTTGGATAGCTTCTATGATGAATGTCAAAATATTTCTAAACGTCTTAGAAATCGTGGCTACCAACAGTGGCATCTAGTTAGAGCCATTGCCATTGCCTCCAATAAGAATAGAGACAATTTGATCTCCAATAGAAGTAAATCCAAGACTAAATATATGAGAGGCAATGGCGATCGCCCTGTAACATTTGTAACTACCTTCTCCAAAGAATACAATCAAAATAAACAAATAATTAATAAATATCTCCTTGTTTTAAATGGAGATGGTGATCTGGCAAAGGTTTTGACCAATGGCTGCAGTTTCTCTTGCTGCCCGGCATGCACCCTGGGCAATTCACTGTCCCCCAGCTTATACAGGTCAGCCTTACCTTCCAAAACCTGGCTTAGTACCACAGGCTCATACAGCTGTGGTCTGAACACCTGTAGATACTGTCTGCAGCAAACATAATAATAATCACAAGTCCATTACTTCATATCACAATGGCAAAACATTTCCTATTAAGGATTTTATTAATTGCAGTACAAAATATTTGATATATGTAATTGATTGCAGCCTCTGCAGGTTACAGTATGTAGGATGCACTACAAAGTCTCTGCGCACCAGGATAAGTGAGCATTATAACGGTACTGCCTCAAGCAATATCAAAAAGGTGTCTAACATATCAAAACATTTTAAAACAATACATGATGGCAAAATGACCTAATTTTCTTTCTGTGCAGTGCAGACAATTAAACAAGCGGCACATAGAGGGGATACGCATAGAAGACTTCTAGAACAGGATGTGAGATGAATCCTTTTCCTGGGGACACGGATCCCCGCTGGAATGAATTACAGATGGGATGTGGACTTATTCCTTAAATAATGCAATCCACTCCCCTCATTCCTCTCCGACATTATGCTTCTCTGTCTTAGTTCCTACATTTCTAGTCTTCACTAACTACCTAGTGTTTTTTACTTTTGTTGAAACATGTTGTATGAGGTCCTTTGTCTCTCCTGTCTTATACACAGTGGTTTAACATGATGCCATAAGGACCCTTACACATGGGCTACATGCACCAGCATAATGATTCTTTTTTCTTTTATGATTTATCATTACTGATTTTTTTTTTTGTGACCCATGTCTGTGTAGGATGATCATGTATGGCTCTCCACTGTATATCTTTTGAAAAAAGTCACGTGATGTATATTTTTTGTCTCAATCCTTTTTCTGCATTTTGGCACTTTAATATTAACCTCTTAATTGCTCAGTTAATTGCTTTAATTTACCATGCAAATAGATTTTAGGGTGAAGCTTATATGAGTAAAAATGTATTGCCATTTTTATATTTAACATGCTATGACTAAGGCTGTTGCCGAAACGTGTCAGGTGTGCTGCTTGTCACTTTTTGTAACCAACTATTAAAATTGCTATATGGACTACAGAGTTGCTGGCTCAATCCTTTTAACAGGGAGAGGACCCAGAGCTAAGAATCCACTTACGCGCAATTCAACATTGTTGCCAAACAAGTGTCCAAGGTGTTTCACGATAAAATTGATTCATACTAGAAAAAAAATCAATGTGTTTTGGGGGCCAAACACCCTCCCCCTTCATCACAAGTACAAATACAAAGGCCATAAATATAAAAGTAAAAGTTCATGAATAAAAAAATGAATACTGTATGCACGGTTAAAGCAATTAACATAAGCGGTCTCCAATGAAAACCAAAAGAATCCACTCTCATGTGCCATCCAGTTTAAGATGTAGGATAGCTCAATTTACAACCAGTGAGTGCTGCTCTGAAGAAATCAGGGGAGCTAAAATGGGAAAGGAAAAAAGTGATCCCACAAAGTGGAGTGAAAGAATTGTCACCCTTCTATCAAAATACCTTTAGGAAAAACTAGACCTTTACCAGGCACAAGGCTCAAGACCAGCAAAGCAATTAATCAGAGTATACGGCAAAAGAATCCTGCCTTAATTATCTTTAGATTTAGTTTGTTCCACTACCAATGGGTTGTTTTTTACATAATAAATAGGATGTTTTTACCTATTATTGTCTTTTCCATGAGCAATGCTTATAGGCTTCAAGTAGACCTCTTGTCTGCATAGATGAATTCGCCCATGGAGAAATTGGCATCGAGAAATGTTTATAAGAGCCATAAATTAAAAATACAAACTCTGTTATTGTGTTTTTCTAATTACTCCATTTATCTACAGTGCCTCTTTGAAATTAATCTAAACACTGACACAGAATTTTACGTTTTCTGTATAAAATGCCTGTATAAAGCCTTGGGTATTATTCCTTGTGTTTTCCGCATATTATTGAAAAGAGAACTCATGGATTGGAGGAGAGCACTGTGGACCCTTAAAGTGGTTGTAGGGCAGAAGGATTTTTATCTTAATGCATTCTACGCTTTAAGATAAAAAACTTTCAGTGTGTAGCAACCCCCCCTCAGCCTTCCTAATACTTCCCTGAGCCCCATCTTGATCCAGTAGGCTCCGACTGCTGTCAAAGTTAGTGAGCCAATCAGGGGAGATAGGGGGCGGAGCCACACCACAGCTCCATGTCTGAAAGGACACACAGAGCGGCAGCTCACCTCGGGTGCCCCCCAGAGCAAGCTGTTGCTGTGGGGAAACTCGACAGGAGGGAGGGGCCAGGAGCACTGACGAGGGACCAGAGAAGGATGATCTGGGCTGCTCTGTGCAAAAACAACTGCACAGAAGAGGTAAGTATAACATATTTGTTATTTTTAAATTAAAAAAAAAAAAAACAAGACTTTAGAATCACTTAAAGCAGGAACTTTTATAATTGGAAAAATCAGAGCTGTGCTGGCTGCAGAAAGCATGTTGCCTAGAAAACATATGTCTGTTTGTCTGACACCCTTCCAACATCTTGATTGGCCATGGAACAATAGATGGGGTCATATAATACATGTGTACAGTAAAAAAATACTCTCTGGCCCAAACAGTTTAATATAAAAAATATAAGAAACTCTACAGGAAGCTCCACTCATTGTATTTTGATAATTACTAAATTCAACCAACCTGGACACCTTTACTTGCAGCAAACTGATTGCCCCAATAGGATTTATATTGTTCAACAATATGAAATGGTATTGAATTATATTATTATATGAATGGCGACCTTAACAAGTGCCTATTACAGTGCGAACTTAGATTTTAGATTAGACTTTTTATCTCCAGGCTACCTCACCCCCTGGCTTAAATGAGGCATTTCATTTCAAACCTTTCCTTCCAGGATTTGTATCGGGGGATGCAAATTAAATTAGTAATTTCCAATTATGAAGATCAAAATTGTATCATTACTTGATAATATTTTTATTATCATTACTATTTCATTCCCTTATTTAAATCTGATTTTGATTACGGTTGCTGCTCCAATCATATGGATGTTCTTATCCATATTATTATCAATACAATTTTTGCAATATATGTTTTTGTATCATCATGTTCCTTTGTCTCCTTTTGTATCATGTTCCACCCACTCTGGCTGTCATGACTGCATGGTACACCGGATGGCACTGTATGTGTTCCCTGTGGAGTTTATGCATACACCTTCCGGAGGGTAGGTTCCACCCGCGCATGGCCGGTGGACAGCGTTGGAGGTTTCACTTCTTGCTGCACTCACGTCCTGTTTGTGGGGAGGAGCTCCCACTGCATCTTTTCCTGACATGGCTGGGGAACCTCACATGCTGGTGATGTGCTGGCACATGACGTCATCCTGCCCCTAAGGGCGGGGTTACGCCACGCGCCTTCTCATCAGAGAACCGCCCTGTCCCTGGCCCCTGCTACTCGTTTTACAGTGACTTTTGGCCAAGGGCCCAGCACCCCCCCTCTAAAGATTGGCTCCCTCAGTGGGATACTCTACATATAAACCACTCACATCCAGCAGGTCTGTCTCGGATTGAGCACTGCCACCATGGTGGAATGTCTTCACCAGCTTGTTTAAAGGTATGGTAATCCCTGACAGGAACACACTACTTTAATCTGTGTTCCTGTCCTATCATGGACAGCCTGTCTATTGTGGGCACCACCCCCCCATCCATGCCCCGCTGCCCTCCCTATCCATGCGCCCAGCCCCTTTCAGGATGCTGGGCGCATTAATACCTATGGCGGGCATGGGTGGGGGTGTGTTTTTTGAAGCACAGAGGTTCTAACAGGCTTCAAAGTAGGGTGGGCTCGGGGTGCAGAGCACTGCGTCCGGAACCCACCCAGGTGTGTTGCAACAGCGAATGAATATTCACGGTTGCAACACTGATCCTCCTCCCGGGTCTGATATCTGTCACCCGATTGGCTGAAAGGACAGGCGATCCTATTGGGTGCCTAGGAGAAGAAGGGAGGAGCCACAGAGAAGACACAGGAGCCCGCCGTCCATAGAAGCATGCTGTCGCCGGAGCCTGCAACCCGCCGAAGCCCACTGCTGCCACTGGAGCCTGCTGCCTGCTGAAGCCTGCCAATGCCTGCTGGAGTCCGCAAGCCAGGTAAGTGTGGGAGGTGCTGACTGAGATGCCACAGACCAAAGGGGAGGTTGTTTGCCACCCCCCAATAAAAAAACACCGGCCACCACTGTGTCCTAATATCATAGAGTGCTATGTGCCTTCATTAAACTATTTTAAACAAGTGTATGTTAATATGCCCCCCTTTTTAGCTTCAGATATCACTACCTATACCACTGGAATAGCCTACAGGGCATTTCTTGTGGATGTTTGCAGATTGCTCATCCGGGGTGCACATCCATCTGGTGTTTCCATGAGGATCATTTCAGCCACTGTGGGATTCCCCATTGATTTATATGTTCGTTCCTCATTTTTGTACGGTTAATTTTTCTATGCAAGTATCTAAACAGCCACAAATGTATTATAATCTACTTTGTGAAATGAATGGTCCTGTTTACAATATGTATTGCAGTGTGACTATTATGAGACTATGTTTATATTTCAGAAAGAGAAAAAAGTCACCCAAAATATAATCACCCCTGATGAAGGAACAATTCCGAAACATGTTGGGATATATGCAAGAAATCCCTATGAACTGACCACAGCATAACTCTGGCAGTGCTTGGGTAGACTTGTTCTCATTGGGTTTGATCATTTTTGTAATATGTACATTTTGCAATATGTTGTATACATTGTGCATCTTATACCATTTTGCCTATAGGGCTATGTTCACCCTTGTTATCATGTCTTGTATTCAAAAAAGTGGCATTTTTCTGCCTTTTAAAAAATATGTTTACCTCCAATAGACTTTCTACCTTAAAAGTCCAAGGGGGCTGTTTTTTGCATTTTGATGCACATTCTTTCCATGTATACATATGATGTTGGCAGTTTCATACACTCATTCCCCAAACATTTTTTTATGAATTATTTTATTATTTGAATATAAAATAATTCTGCTAAAACAAAGCTTTTAACCCTTTCTGCACAGGCCAAACAAGCATAAACAGATGAAAGCTCTATTAAACCATAAGAGCTTTCCCGGTGACTGGACTGCACACCATCAGAGGCTTGTCTGCAGAAAATTTAAAAAAACGCAGAACTTCACCTAAAAAGGGAAAATTCCCCTTATCTGCCCCCCCATGCCACTTTAAGTTTTAGCACTTTATTTTTTTTGGGGGGGGGGAGCAGGTACCTGTTTTTTTTTTACAGGTACCCGCTTCCACTTCTGGTCAGATCACCACAGTGATCCGAATGGAAGTTCACCCCCTCTTTCCTCTGCAGCCTTCTAGAACACATCTCAGGTCCCAGAAGAATGCAGGGCCATTCACAAAGCATAGCTCGCGTATGAGCAATGGGAAGCTGGCTGTGAAGCCGCAAGCAGTCACAGCCGGCTTCCCAAAGTTAACATGCATGCGCCTGGACACAAAGTGCCAGTTTGGGTGAGGACAGAGCTGGATCCCTGGACAGGTAAGTTTCCTATTATTAAAAGCCAGCTGCTGCTTTGTTTCCAGGGTGAAGAACCGTTTTAACATTCCATCCAGTCTAAGACGTAAGATATCTCCATTTATTGCCAATGAGAGTGCTATTGAGAAGATAGCAGTGTACCTGAAATGAAAAAGGAGAAATGTAATCCCTGATAATGGATAGAATGACTACCTATCTTTCACTCTACTACCAAATAAATAGTACCAACAGAGATTCAGTAGACCAGAAATCAGTAACAGAAAATATCGTACCAGTCAATGGAGTGGAAGATTTCACAACAACTGGACTTAAGGCTTAAGGCTATAAAATTCACATGAAATACTGATCATGGAAGAAGAGATCCTGATCTCACAGGACAACCTCACCTCAAAACCAAGCCATTTATAATGAGGAACTGGACATGGAAAGAGAATATGTAATACATGCCAACAAAAGGCAAGATTCCTCTAAATAAGATGAGTACAAACCACAAAACCAGTCAACAAAATGTGGAAGCCATCATCTACTTCCTCTGATTTTTCATAACAGCTAGGATGATTTTACATATTTACATGGACATATATGAAGTTGGGTATAGATGAAAGTGTGCAGGATTTTTCAGTACAGGAGAGGTGTCTTTCACCAAAGCTAGCCAACTTCCTCTTACACTGTGTGCTATTTACATCTGGTCAGAGCTGCCTGGGGTAGGTGCACTAATCGGCCATGCTATTTTATATACAGAGTCAGTATAATCAAGTTGAAATAATACTGAAAATTGTAATATGAAAATTGTAAATTATACTAAAAAACGCAGAGGGTTTAATACTCCTTTAAGACTAGTGGGATTTATTTGAATTGGACATTGAACACAAAGAAAAAAATACCCAGTAAACTGTTAAAATTCCTTTTCAAACACTCGCAGTTTACAATTTTCAGTACTGATGGCTTCTGCTCTTTCAATGCTGCTCCCCTGAAATTCCAGTCCTCACAGGAAAGAGTTAAAGCAGTATTAAACCCAAAAGCAAACATTTATTATAATGCAGCTTATCAATTCTTAGATGCGATATGCATTTGCTTTATTTTTACAGACCATAGACATAACGAAATTTGTCTGGTTCAGCAGGAACCATCCAAAATGTGGAAAGCTGGTTGCACTGAAGTTGATCTATTGATCAACTTCAGAAAAACCAGGCTGTTGGGCTTTTTTTGTGTGATCACTGCCAGCAGCTATAGCTGCTGGCAGTGATTGCCAGCAGCTATAGCTGCTGGCAGTGATCATTGTATTCTGATGGCTGGGAAACCTTCCACTGTTCGAATATAAAAGCGCTGCTGGATGTAAATTGAGCAATTTTCTCTTCCTTCAACCCGTGGTAGAGGGAAAGAAAATTGTATAATGTATGGCTTACTTAACTTTCTTCTATTTTCATCTGGTGATCCAGCCAATAAGTCTGTTGTATTTCAAAAGAACTCTAGATGTATCCTAAAAGGAAAAAAAATGGTTTGCTGCAACTGATTATAAAGTATGAGCTGGAGTTTGGTTTCAATTTGATAGAGTATGTAAATCTGCTAGTACATCTAACTTTCCACTCCCCCAAACATTGAAAATGCTGCTGTCCCCCCAGTGCTCCTTCATCTAGAGTGGGGGGGCACTCTAATATAGCCAGAGGGAAAAAAGTCTAAAAAAAAGAAAATGAATGTAGCCACCACATCTAATGATTGGTAAGCTGCAATTGAATACATATTTAGTTTGGGGTTTAATGCCGCTTTAACAGTGGACGTTGCAGAATTCGTCAAATTCATTGGCTCAGAGAATGGAGGGGAAAGGTGAGAGGATGGGGATAGATGAGGGTTGTGCCTTGCCATCCTAGGCTATGGGGCTGTGCGTTTTTATTGATGCACACAGTGTAGAGAGGCACAACTCTAGTCCCAAAATTCAAGGGTGGCTCCACAGAGCACTGCAAGTGAAAGGAGACTCCTTGAAACAGGAAAACAAGGGGCACCAGCTTAAATAGGAAAACATAAGCAAGGATTAAAAGATGAAGAAGCTGCATACTCAGCTAGCGATTAAATCAGCTGCTGAAAGTATAAAAAACTGAGGGTTTAATATACTTTAATGCTAGTGCAGATTTTTGCTGCCATTATACATGTAAATAAAGCACACATAAGATGAATGCAAAATAAATGTATATATTTAAATAAAAATAGCACTTGGAATTAAAACATTCCAAATGCTTAAATTGCCTTTAAATAACCCTTTTAGTGTTTTGCAGTATTGTTACAGAACAAGCTGTCAATTGGTCCTTTATTCAGTGGACTTGTTGAAGGAGGTTTGAATTCAGTGCCTTGTTCTTAAAATGTCCTGTAACAAGGGTACAATGCCAGGCAGTAAAGTAAAAAAATATAATACGCTTAACCTACTTTTATGATAACAGCTGGGAGAAAAATATTTAGCGGGTGCCGAAATTGCTACAAAATGTGAATTTTCAACCGAGCTAAGAGTAATGCTCAATTGTTTTTTGTGATGTGTTAAAATTGTTAGCTGGCTTTAAAAGAAGTGAGAGGCTGTTTATTTCATTTTCAAAGCCAGCGCAATCATTTTGTGTTAGCTCATGGAGAAAATGTTGGTTGAATTATAAAAGAAGGGCTCCCTTGACAGAGCCAAGTCACAATCCGACATTTTGAAATCCCAGATATAAAATCCTTTTGCGATGGCTTTATTCTCATAATCAAAAAAGCTAGTCCAGTTCAGGGACACCATTCGCAGCTGCAGGTTTCTAAAAGTCCAGCATTAGGCCCAAAACCTTCTTGTTGAAATGTTTTTCTGACTGCCCTGATAGTGTTTATGTAACGGTTGAATTGTGTGCACAGGCATGAAGGCCCCTTGAACCGCCTTTAGGGAAAGGAAGCCTTGACTGCTGGAAACATGGCATCACTGTGGGTGCGAACCTAAAAGGGAAGTTAAGTAGCTCCCTTAGGATTGGCTACAAGACCTGAGGTGACTGAGTGGAGCCTGAACTCTAGGAAAAGGCTATGCTGAGACACATCCAACTGTTCTGAGGAGAATCAGCTGTCACAAGAGTTGGCCACCCTCCTGCCCGTTGTGATGTTTTGTCACAGCTTTATTGGCAGGTTTGACCTTGCCAGCAATCGATGTTGCTTTATGGGCTATGCCCTCAAGTTAAATTCTGGGGTCAGTTGCTCATGGTATACTGTGACTGGCATTGTTTGGTACATTTGTAAAGTTGTACTTTTGAAAAGTTCAATAACGCTGTGGCCTTGCCCTATTTCCAACTTAATCAGCTTCCGTGTCTTTTTGGGGGGGCACGGTATTGGTTTATTAGTTGGTCATAAATGAGCCTATGCTTCTCAGCAGTCATGTAGGAGAGCCGAATACCAGGTTAACCAAAACTGAGTTCACCTGTAACACTTGTAGCAGGGAGCTGCTTATCTTACCAGCAGTATCAAAAGACACTCTGCAACATCGTTGCAATGAGACTGTTTCCCTCTACTGCCAGCTAAGACTCTGTCATCCTGTCAGCAGAGTGATTACCATCAGGGAGCAAAGCATAAAGGGCGTTGTAGTTCCAGGACTCAAATTTCACATGCAGATTTAACTGTATGGAACTATAAAAGACCAGCGTGCTCTGAGGGCAGGAAAGGAGAGACTCCATTTTTATTTCCTGAGGCGAATTCATACAGCACGGGGCAGAGGAAGAGATCAGACCTGAGGTAGAGATGCTGTCTCCTAGGTGATTTCACCACGCGATTCAGGCCTCCACCGCCAGTCAGGACATCCAGCCTGAGAGAGGGGGATCCCAGATGCACATCCAGGCGCACCTGCACCGACAGTGAAGTGTTCCAGTGTGAGGTGACCAGTCAGATCACCAGGAGAGCCTGCTTGTTCTAGGACGTTAGTTTGGGCCTTGACCGCAGGGTTGGGTGAGAGGGCTTTTGCCCATTTGCAGGAAACAGGGACACTGCACCACAGAAGAAGTTAAATGGACACTGTATACAGACATCATTGGTGTTAATCATCTTGCTGACACTTGTAGTGCCACAGGGCTAAAGGATAAGGCCATCCATTTCCAGAGACACTGTATACAGACATCATTGCCCTTTCACCTTGCTGAGAAAGATCCTCCCTTCTCCACTTAATAATTCAGGCAAGTTGTGTTGTTTGGCCCTGCTATTCAGGAATTTAAGAGCACCAACGAAAGTGGCTAGCTTAAGACACAAAGTTGTATCTGTTCTTCAAAAGGACGCTACTAGTGCAATACGGACCCGCACACACATATTCAGGGCTCTGTATATGCAGTGGGTGTGTGTGGGACAGTTTATCTAGGAAGTTAAGCCATTACATGTGTATTTGAATAAAAATAGAAAACCCCGAAATGTGACCCACATCAGCCCAAACATAGCAGAGCAGAGACTCACCTCCATCCCTTAGACATAGTAAAGAACAATTAAAAGAAAAGAATATGGGACTTTAGATGAGGTGTGTCTCTGCAAATAAAGAATATTGACCTATTAATTGTAACCAATCCCCAATGGGTAGTCCCTAAAATGAACAAAATAAAATATTTCTTGTGTACAATATAGGCACGATAGAAACATATTCGATGCACAATAGTCACATATTTATTATTTATACATAGAAGGACATGATTGGTTTTACACAAAGCAATAATAAAGAAATAATATACATGATTGGTAATGATAAATATAAACATGATAAGATGAATTCATGATAAAACATGCTGTAAACCTGGCACCATTGAGTATGGACTCAACGCGTTTCATGGCGTTTAAAGCCAATCGTCAGGAGTAGGATGCTAAAGATAAAGATAAAAATAATCATAAATAAGTAGATGAGCCTACACCGGATAACTATGTAATACAACAGGCTCTCTAGATTAGAGGAGGAATGTGTATTTGAATAAAGTTTTTAAAGTTGGGCCTGTGGTGTCAGGGGATAGAAGAGAGAGGCCTGACACAAAGGGAGTCATTCCTCTGCTCTCCTCCTGCCTGGACTCAGGGTTAACCAATCTAGTACAGATTGCCATATTGTGATTTATTGTTATTGAAGCGTTTGTCTCTGCTCGTGGGGTTATTCTCAGGTTTTGAATCCCCTGAAAGCAGCCTGAATATAGTATTGAGCTATATTGCTCTTAACCTCAGTTATCTTATAAAACATTCTTTGAACATATATATATTGTTACGGTTTATTACTTATCCACAGAAATATTGTAGTAAAGACAACTTCTGTGTTTTATCATAACGTGTGCGTTTCTCATTAGTCCCTGCACTTACACTATTGCCAGGTGTGACAGAGGGGCTGAGACTGTTCTTAGGGTTGAGAGGCAAAGTACAGAACCAAATATACTTTAGCGGCTCTTACGGGGGTAGCACTGCACTCTAATGTAGCCAGGTCCTTGGTAAAGAATGTGAGTGAGAGAAACACTGTGCTGCAGCATAGAGAACAGCTAAACTGTTCATGCTGGACCTAGCAACATTGCCTGCCTCCGGCCAGCAGAAAAACCTGAATAATTCAAGAGACCACTATGCTGGTCACAATGGAAAGTGTGGATTGAAGTTCAGGAAGGGAGCCATGCTATGGACTCCTATGAACCATTAGACTACAGTTTCCATAGAGAAACAATGATAGGTGGAGAAAAAAAAAGCTGTATTTCTCAGGCTGCAGAGTAAATAGCTTTCCTTTTTTTGCCATGAGGAAGCCCAGAGAGTGCACCAGTCCGGTGTGTACAACCACTGCTGCATAACAGTGGCCTGAGCAGGATTCGGAGTGCCAAGTCCAGATGTGTCAAAAACAGGGCTGGACTGGGACAAAAATTTGGCCCTGGACTTCATCCAGACTGGCCCAGTTTGACAGGTCTCTCACATGACGGCTTGCCACCCAAGCCCCCCCCCCCCCAGTAGCCATTAGCCGTTCTACATTATTTCTCTTATAGGCAGTACCAGTGGGGAAGCTAGACATTATTTCACCTGGGGCAAAGAATCAGTTTGGCGCCCCCCCCCCCCCCCCAATGGGACAAGATTAGGCAGGAAAGTGAGGCCGCCCTCCTTCCAGATCGTATGATGAGCTTCTCAGTGTTGACTCCTGAGCATTATGTCTGTATTCAGGCACGCTGCATAACTAGCCAGGGAGAGGAGATGAGCACTGCGGGGGGGGGGGGGACAGAGGACCGGAGGGAGGCAGCGGTCCACTGTCACTGAAATCGGCCCACTGAGCCATCGGCCCACCGGGAAACTCCCTGTAGTCCCAATGGCCAGTACATGCCTGGTCAAAAATCAGTCACCTGGGTGCAGAATAGAGAGTGGACCAATCGCTGTGTGTGACCGGATGGTGAGGTGCAATGTTCTTGGGACTGATGAGCTGCTGCTGTGGGAATTTACTACTTTGCTGCTAGAGAGAGACTGAGACATTTAGGAACCGACCATACAGCCATCTAGTAGCCTTATTGCTACCTGCAGGCTTGACTGGGATTAATCTCATGGGATTTAAAGATAGTCAGAGCTATCTTTTTTTCCCCTTCCATCTGTGGCAGGAACCGACCGACATCAATGCGAGCATGTCTCATCTACGGCTCGGCTCTCCCTGCTTCCGGCTCTGGGATCAGGCTGCCCAGGTCATCTGATCCGCTCACCACATGACCAGTGTCAGATCCTTTGCAGCAGCATGTTCCATGCAGGCTGTCAGCAGCCACACAATATCCCATCGGCAACTTTAGCTCCGTGCTGATCCGGCATTCCACCTCCAGCAAGTGGACCTCCCATAACACTCCCCCTTGACGTCCACCTGGGACAGCACAGCCATTGCCCCACTGCTAACACTTTGGATGTCGTTGGCTCCTCATTGCCATGGTGACCTGTAGCGGTATCGTAGGCTTTACATACATTTTATCCTTCAATTAGTACTTTCCATTTGTTTTAACAAGTGTAGCACCCTCTAATTAGTGAGGTACTAGAGTATGTTTTTTCTCTGGCAGTGTAGGTAAATTTAGGCAGGCCTAGCTGGCTGCTAAACCTGTTTGCTTTCATTCTGGGCTGGGAGTGGCTCAGAGCAGCAGCTGATGACTCACAGGCAGTGTCACTTCTCGGTTATCTCCCTCTTCCTTCTGGCATTTTCTAGAAGGAGAGAAGGGGAGAAGGGGAAAAGAGGTGGAGCTGCCTGTGGTATCTTAAGACGCCCTAACCAATCCCCAACTTGGATTGGCAGGGGGCAGGCCTCCTTAAATACCTAGGGTCAGTCCAGCTGGGGAGGAGTTGTCAGAGAAAAACACAAGAGAAAAGCGCCTCTGAGTGCAAGTATTTAATAAAGGTACATAACAAGCAATCCACACTTACATAGAAGTAACGGATGACAAGCCTCGGGGAGGGAAAGCTCCTGGGTCAGTACATAGTAGTCATAGCGTGGATCAGCAATCCAGGGGTCGGATCGAGACAGCCGCGGTCACTCGTTAGGGAACCGGCCAGCTCAGCTCGCCGAAGATCTAAACAGCTGAGAAGCCGCTCACTGGCCTGTGACGTCACCATAGTATAGGAGATCCACAACGCGTTTTAGAGCATGCGCGAGGCTCACACTGGGCATGCGCGCTCCTTTGGCAAGTGTAAGGAGGACGGGGAAGCAGGGAAAATAAAAAGCTCTACAATCAGGGAGAGAAACCGTGACGGCTGGTGGATTAACCATTTAAACATGACCAGCGAACTGGCCTAATGAAAAAAACATGGTTTTAAACTAGTATAGCAGTAATGAACTACTGGAAGCAAGAGACATAGGCTATACTATATTAAAATATATTGCAATTGATAATATCATAGAAAAGTTACCATGGAGAGTTAAAAGATTTATAATGAAAAAATGATAAAAAATAAAAAATAATAAATAAATAAAAAATTAATAATAAATAAAAAAAAAAAAATATAAAAAATAATGATAATGATAATTAGAACGAAAGAAGATAGTCAAAACAATAACTAATAAATATAAGATTCCATAATGATTTACACTGATACTCTCTATCAAGAGGAATATATGGGTTAATATTAACTATGATATATTAAAGATATATACGTATAGTATGTAAAAATAAGGAGAAAGGAGATTATGTATATAACAGACCACTTATGTGTTGTGATATACACAGGTGTGTATGTGTGCATAAGCACACACACCCACGCACATAGACGCATGAATATGTGCCACACACAACAGCAAATTAATTAATTTAACATATATATTTAATATATCAAATTCTATTTATAAGTATGGATGCATGCAAATGCATAACCTCATACAATATGTACTGCATACCAAAGAGAAACGCTAAAAACAGATAAAAGTTATAAAAAAGACAGAGGGAAGAATTTATGAGACGATCTAAAAAGGACACTGAAAAATATGTTATAAAAACAACTGTTATAATATAGTATTGACTTCCAGTTCTTCATTCAACCCATTGGGCGCAAGAGTATCTAAAGTATAGATCCAAAAAGTTCCGCGTTCGCATAGTTTGGAAAAACGTTCAGCCTCAGACAGGTGACGGGGTATGGATTCTATAACCCATACGTATAAACCAACAGTGGATTGGTTATGGCGTTCTAAAAAATGGCGGGGAACACTATGTTTGTCTCAACCTGCCTCCACAAAATGACGATGTTTGCCAAAACGCTGTCGTAATGGGCGGATGGTGTGGCCAACATATAGTAATTTACACAGACAAGTCAAATAATAAACAACATACGGTAATCTGTGGAGCAATTATAAAATGTATCTAACTGATAGATCTTGTCTTTGTGTTGAAAACTCTGTTGTCCATGTTTGACAAAGGCACAGGTTTTGCACAGAGGTTTATTACATCTGTACATTCCTGTGAGAGGAATTAAGTACAGAGGATCATCTGGTTTAATACTTTTAAGTTTACTCGGTGCAATCTTATTTTTCAATTTGGGGGCCCTTCTATAGGTAACTAGGGGTTTATCGCTAATATTGGTATTCAGGAGAGGGTCTTGTTTTAAGATGTTCCAATGTTTATAGAGAATACGCTCCATGTTATTATATTTATCATGATATCTAGTAAGAAAATGTACAGTCTCATTGTCAGATTGTTTTTTGGTCTTAGGTTTTTTGCCTGGAAGATAAGTGGTATAGGCCTGATCCACTAATTTGTCAGGATATCCCTTTTCCAAAAATTTGTTCTTAAGATATAAGCTTTGAGAAATGTAATCACAATCTCTAGTACAGTTTTGTCTTAGTCTACAAAACTGACCTTTGGGTATATTCTTGACCCACTGCGGGTGATGGCAGCTGTCAAAATGTAAATATGAGTTACCCGCAGTGGGTTTAGTATAATTGCGGGTGAGAATACGGTTGTTTTCATGAAAAAGTTCCAGATCTAAAAAGGATAAGCTTTCTCTATTATGTACAGATGTAAAAGACAGGCCAAATTCATTGGTGTTGCAGTGGGAGACAAAATCATCAATCACGGGTAAGGGGCCATCCCAGATGACGATAATATCGTCTATATATCTGCCATAAAACACCAAATTTTTGGCGAAGGGATTGTTGTTCCATATGAACCAGTCTTCCCAAAAACCCATGGTTAAATTTGCATAAGACGGTGCGAAATTCGTTCCCATGGCAGTACCATGGGTTTGTAGGTAAAAACCATCCTCAAAATGAAAATAATTGTGGGTTAAACAAAAGGATGTAGCGTCCGTAATAAAAGCCACTTGTTTTGTATTGAACATGAGATCTGATGACAAGAACCATTGTACTGCCAGTAGGCCTATATGGTGGGGAATAGATGTATACAAGAAATTGACGTCAAGAGACAGCCAGGAATAGCCATCTTGCCAAGTATAGGGGGTCAAAAGTTCCATAAGGTGTATGGAGTCCCGCACATAGGATTGAAGGTTCTAGGCTAGGGGCTGTAAAAAAGAATCAATGTACTGGGAAAAACCGCTGGTAACACTATTCATAGTTGTCAGGAGTTGTCAGGTGGAAGAGATGGAGTGAGAGAGGTGTGGAGGCTGAGAGGGGTCACAAGCAGACATGGATAGTCGGGAACACGCCAGGATCGGTAACAAATGTAGAGCACACGGCAAGCAGGAAACAGGAAGTCAAACACACAATATTACACGGCAAGGCAGGCTTGGAGAATATGGTGTTAAATAGTGGTTCCTGTTGAGGCTAGGGTGGAGCCACACTGAGAGAAGATTACTTAAGCATGCAGGTGTGAGAGTACAAGCCTCAAGGCTGATACACAGACCAGGTAAGAGCAGACAGGTCATGAAAGTATTACTGCAAGGTCATGACACACGCCTGAGAGAACTAGGAGATTGTAGTTAAGATGGGGGCAGAACCAGAAGAGAGGACTGTGAAAAGGGCAGTGGAGAGAGGTCTTTGCAGCCAGGCTTGCTGACAGGGCCTGAAGAGAGCTATCTGGGAGTGGTAGCCAAGTAGAGGATAGTTAGCACCTGGACTATTCTACACCACAGGGGCCCAAGGTCCCTGCCTGCAAAAGGCAGTTCATTGAGGCCTGGCTGACCCATGCGGTGCTAACTAGTTTGGAGGAGTGACAGTCTACAGCAAGGAAAGTGCTGGTGGAAGAACAGTCTGCAGCAAGTGAAGTGCTGGAGGAGGAAACAGTGAGCAGCAAGTGTTTGTGCTGGAGAGAGAAGAGTGAAGCGTATATACAGGAGTGTACAGTACAATGGAGTCCTAAGCAACTTTGCACTAAATTTTCCTGGGCATCCCATAATTCCCAAATCCCCATCCAAGTTTAATCCCCCTCAAATAAACAAAACAAAGCAATGGACTGGTTTCTGTCTCTGAGTGACTGGGATGGATGTCTGGCTGGGAAGCGTGACGGGTGAACCACTACACACAGCAGCCCCTAAGGGGGCATGGCTACACAAGCAATGGACTAATAAATTAATTTTTATCATCTTTGGGCCCCTTTGATTTGACAGTGAGTTTCTCCATTAACCCGTTGAGCACTGACTATCTTTAAATCCCATACAAGTTACATTTCCAGACATCTTTTGTCAGCTGCACTGGTATTTCATGTTCATTTATTATTGATTTGCACTTCTTGCTATGATCCATGGTTGAGCGATTGAGGACTTTTTGGTTTTGTTTTTACATGGGGTTATTTTCATGTACACCAACTGGGCCCCAATGCTAGCTGGCTGAATATCTAGAACTAAAGAATACCCTTTTAAGCTGCTACACAGAGACCAATACCTATCGCTCATGCCAAGAGATACCTCTCAGGGAACATTGTACAATTTCCTAGCCATTATCCTAGAGTGCACTCTAGGCTAGTCATAGTATTATGGTTCACATTGCAGTTAATGCTTACATGCTCTGTTCATTGCTGATTCATGAGTTAATCCCAATCTAGTGATTCAGAATTCTATTCTAGGTTACCTTGGCTTAGTGATTATACTGTCTAGTGGACTGTGTCTGAACCTACCTTCTGTATGTTTATTTACTGTATGATCAAATCACCATTTATTCTAACCCGTACCAATACATTGGGTTCATTTACCAAAGGGTCTTGTGTCCATTTGCTGGTGCTGACTCACAGCTGAGTTAATGGTATCTATACTCGTATTCTTATAAGTGCTTGCAGTAACTTGGGGAGTCAATGTGCAGAACAGAGAACCCAAATTACCAAGCAGCCCCTGCGGGGATAGCGCTATACTAGATTATTCCACCAGGACTCTGACTTACTCTTAGGGCTGGTTCACACCAGATACTTTCCAATGCATTTTTAAAATGCATCAAAAACGTATGCACAGTGTTTTTCATGTATTCCAACGGTCCTAGTCCACACAAGTGCAGTAATTTCCAAACAAGTCAACAAAAGTAGAATCTGTCACTTTTTTTTATCTGGAAGGTTGCAAAACACATGCAAACGCACAAGAACATACATTGTCCTGAATGAAAATAAAGATTTTTCAAGTGTCAAAATAAAAGGAAAAAACTGAAACATAATGAAAATGCATCAAAAGTCCATGTAAATGCATATGCAAAAATGAATCCAGAAAGAGTGATGTGAACCAGCCCTTAGGCCAGTGGGTGGCCAAGGGGGAACCAGTAAAACTAAGCAGTTGAGCTGAAGTTTTACAGCCCACCTAAGTGCAGCTGGAGGGGGTTGTATCATGTCCACTGGAAATGTAATGCGGCTTATTAGCCCCAGTGTAAATTGCTGTTTAATTTAAAAAAAAAAGGAGGCAACAAGATCACCTGAACCCCCGACAGTGGCTGCTTAGCCACACAGCTCTGACATAGATAAGGCCCTCCTGGGGTCTGATCTCTAAGGGGGATCCTTTTTTCCTCCCATGCACCGGGCAAATCCCTACCTTCCTATCCCCACCCCCTTTTTTTCCTCCTCTTTTACTAATCCTCTTTCTTCTCTTTTATTCTTCACTCCTTTTAAAGTGTTACTAAACCCAGAACCTGCATTCACTATATCTGGTCTCCCACAGTACATAGAACATGGAAATGCAATAATTTTAGTAAATATAAACTGATAAATACCTTTTCTCATCAGCAGTATATAGCAGTCTTGTGACTTCTATCAGTTCCTTCCTTTCATTCTCCCCTGATCCACTGTCTGGACATGTCTGGAGAGTGCTGATTACATTCACCCTCCCAATAAAAAAATAATCTCTAGCTATTGCTATGGTTGGACCATTGCCTAGTATATAAAACACCATCTCAATGTGCGCTCAGTTCAACATGGTGTTCTTTAATGATATTAGGGGGGGGGGGGGGGGGGGGGGTTGGGACTTTGAGTGAGGCACATGAATGAAACCAAATATGTGATCAAGAATGTTTATCAAAGTAAAAACATAGAACATAATTCATCCAATAAAGGAATGTTGAAGTACTAATGAATTGCTGTTATCGTGACCATGTGTCACGTACCTTTCTAGGGCCGAGATGCTGAGAGCGGCTCCCCTTTGCAGCTAAGGGCACTATACCCCTGGAGGTGGTACAGAGGGTATAGGGCACAAAGAAGCATGAGTAACCAGCAGGGGTTGCAGGACTTGAGTGATGATCACTGAGAAACCACTTGAAGGAGAAGCAGGAATCCACAACAGCTGGTTAACTGTGGAGAGAGAAGAGAGATGGCAATTAGCTGACAGCTGAGCGGCCAGCTCAGAGAAGGAAGGGCTGAGCCAGCCCTGACAGATTCCTTAATTCACGCTATGCGTGCTCCACCGCGCATGTGCCCATGCCGTCTCGTTCTGTCACACACCCGCATGCACCGGAGCACCATTCTACCTTGCATGCGAGCGGGAAAATGCCGATAACGGCAATTGAGGTTTCTGCCATTTCTCTGGCACCATGGTTAAAACAGTTGCATATATATATATATATATATATATATATATATATATATATATATATATATCAGAATAAAACCAAGACCTTCTGCAGTGTGTGAAAACATGAGCCAATAATGTTACATATGCAAGTCATCACAAAGATAAAAATGCATGACATGAGTTACATCGCAGATTAAAACATAAGTGTATGCATCTGTGGTATCTCTACGCATTTCGGGAATTATACCCCCTCATCTGGAGTGGATGCATACGGCCTGTTTGTGCACAGAAAATATATGTATGTAATACCAGTATAAGGGGGTGGGGAGCCATCTTGAGTGTCCCTGCCAGGAGCTGAGGTGGTGAAATCCCGCAGAGCAGAAGCAGCCCTTAACTCCCCAGTGGGATGAGGTTGTCCATGTTGGCATAGTTGATAGTGCTCAACAGTGACTCCAAAATGTCTAAAAAAGTAAATGTGTATAACTGTACTAGCATGGATCATAAGTGCCTTCATTGAATAGACATCATTTAATGGGTATGAAGACAGAAAGACCATGTGTGTAGGAAAGCCCATAAATACGCCAGAAAAGCACCAAATATGAAACAAGTGCAGGGCAAATGGTGAGGTGACTAGTTTGCATAGAGACTACCATGCAGTAACTCCAAACAAGAAAAAAAGAAAAAGGTGTGGATAGTGAAGCTGGTGTGATGGGGGATAGCTCCTCATTATATACCTGTGTAGTAGTCAAGAAGGGAGTGAAGTGAAAGGTTTGTGTGCTGCAGGTCCGCAGGAAACAACCAACAATCAACTGGACAAACAAACCGAGTGAGGATAAAGGCATAAGCACCGCCCCAGTGTTCATCACCAGCGCCACGCGGGCATGACTGGGAAGGAGGAGCAGTCGTGTCAGAGCAGCTGACGCCGCCCAAACTGGCGTAAGAAG
Source organism: Aquarana catesbeiana (assembly GCF_042186555.1). NCBI lineage: Eukaryota > Metazoa > Chordata > Amphibia > Anura > Ranidae > Aquarana > Aquarana catesbeiana. The sequence continues at coordinate 174,002,730 of NC_133336.1, read as the reverse complement.
CTCCCCAGAAAACAGCCAAAGGAAAGATGGAAAAAGGCAAGTCAACGTGCGGTGCGTGTGCCGTCACACATCTGTAAAGTGGCAGATCTGTACCATGTCTGGAATCTGCTGCAGCAATAATTGCATTTATAAAGCCAAAAAAAAAAAAAATGAAATTTTCCTTGCAAGCTACCTTTATTTTGCTCAGCAACAGCTGGGGAGTCAGTGTGTATGATGAGGCCACAATGTAGTGCACTGGGAACAAGATTATAGTTTTTGTTTGGATACATTCTGGTGTCACTTTGACTTTGGATAGAGGTAACGGGTGCGCAAAAATTGGTCTTCCCACCGTAACCCTATAGAGGTAATCTTGATGAACGCAAGAATTGGCCTTGCTGTAAAAAAATGCAATGATATACACCTGTCAAAGAGGTGCAGAAAAATTGGTCTTTGGGTGTCGGTGGTGCCTTCCCACCATAACCCGATAGAGGTACTCTTGATGAAAGCAAGAATTGGCCTTGCTGTAAAAAATTGCATCATCATTACCACTGGAGACAACTTGGCAACACGTTGCGGCTGGGGGAGCATAAATGCCAATTTGTCTACCAGTGTTCTCCCCTCTCTCTAGGCTCATGTTCCTGTCATGCTCAAAATCAGAACCAACATCTGAATCCAGAAATGGCTGGGTATCATCAAGGAGCAAGTGGCTGACGCTGTGGTCAAATAACTTAGCTGACTCCTCCATGTCTGGTGTTGAGGCTATGGCAGGAATAGATGTGGACAAGGAGGCAGGTTTATTCACTTTGGCAACTTGGCAACTGAAGGGGACTGCACACTTGTATCTGCTTGCGTGACAGAGGATGAGGAGGATGAGGAAGGTTTAGTAAGCCAGTCCACCACCTCCTCTGAATGTTGTGGCTGGATAGCATGGCCAAACTCACTAAACAGAGGAAATGATGCCCTGCCTGAGGACTGACCACCATGTCCATCTTTGCCTGTGGACACATTTGTTGCTGCTGATAATATACTGCAATATAATGCGCCAAACGTACAGTGACGCACATAACTATATGGCATTAAACTTCACACACAGAAGTAAATGGCGTTAAACTTGCAGTAACGCACAAAACTATATGGCGTAACCTGGCAATAACGCACACAGAACTATTTGGCGATAAACTGGCAGTAACGCATACAAAACTATATGGCGTTAAACTGGCAGTAACGCACACAGAAGCAAATGGGGTTAAACTGGCAGTAATGCAATCAAATAGACGGTTTTCAACCATCACTACACTGACGCTATCTAAACTGTCCCTACTCTAGCTATACACTAATGTCAAGATTACTGACACGGTCTCACTACACTACACTGAAACTATATGAGCTGTCCCTACTCCACACTAATGTATGTATGAATGACACGGTCTCACTACACTACACTGAAACTATCTGAGCTGTCCCTACTCTAGCTGCACACTATGCAAAGCTGAATGATGGTCCTCCTCGCTACACTCACACTATCCCTAGACTGACACTAAACTAATATTTTACACCGACAATTGAAGCAAAATAGCACAGTATAGCACACTAATTAACTAATAGGGCCGAACCGTTCGGCCATCCCTACTGTGGAGCAGTAGTTGTCGATGAGACACTTTGGGATGACAGAGAGTGTAATCCTCGGGAACAGCTTTGACCAAGACAGATGACCAGGGGTAGCAGGAGCTGAGGGTGCTGTTTAGTAGCTGGGCATATCCAGAAGGTATGCTGGACCTGTGTGGAAATAGAGCAGCGGTTATCAACCTATGAGCTAAAGGGGACCTCAAATGCGGCCCCCAACAGCACAGGGCTGCATATAATATTCAATATACAGTGCCTTGAAAAAATATTCATACCCCTTGAAATTTTCCACATTTTGTCATGTTACAACCAAAAACCTAAATGTATTTTATTGGGATTTTATGTGATAGACCAACACAAAGTGGCACATAATTGTGAAGTGGAAGGAAAATGATAAATGCTTTTTAAAATTTTTTACAAATAAATATGTGAAATGTGTGGCGTGCATTTGTATTCAGTCCCTTTTACTCTGATACTCCTAACTAAAATCTAGCGGAACCAATTGCCTTCAGAAGTCACCTAGTAAATAGACTCCACCTGTGTGTAATTTAATCTCAGTATAAATACAGCTGATCTCTGAAGCCCACAGAGGTTTGTTAGATAACCTGAGTGAACAAACAGCATCATGAAGGCCAATGAACACACCAGACAGGTCAGGGATAAAGTTGTGGAGAAGTTTAAAGCAGGGTTAGGTTATAAAAAAATATCCCAAGCTTTAAACATCTCATGAAGCACTGTTCAATCCATCATCCGAAAATGGAAAGAGTATGGCACAACTGCAAACCTATCAAGACATGGCCACCTAAACTGATAGGCCAGGCAAAGAGAACATTAATCAGAGAGGCCCATGGTAATTCTGGAGGAGCTGCAGAGATCCACAGCTCAGGTGGGAGAATCTGTCCACAAATCTGGCCTTTATGGAAGAGTGGCAAGAAGAAAGCCATTGCTGGAAGAAAGCAAAGTCCTGTTTGGAGTTTGCGAGAAGCCATGTGGGAACACAGCAAACATGTGGAAGAAGGTGCTCTGGTCAGATGAGACCAAAATTGAACTTTTGGCCTAAAAGCAAAACTCAATGTGTGGTGTTTAACTAACACTGCACATCACCCTGAACACACCACCCCCACCATGAAACATGGTGGCGGTAGCATCATGTTGTGGGAATGCTTTTCTTTAGCAGGGACAGGGAAGCTGGTCAGAGTTGATAGGAAGATGGATGGAGCCAAATGCAGGGCAATCTTGGAAGAAAACCTGGTAAAGTCTGCAAAAGACTTGAGAGGGGAGCAGAGGTTCACCTTCCAGCAGAACAACAACCCTAAGCATACAGCTAAAGCTACAATAGAACAAAGGTTTAGAGCAAAGCATATTCATGTGTTAGAATGGTCCAGATAAAGTCCAGACCTAAATCCATTTGAGAATTTAAATGAGAATCAAATTTTTTCATATGCAGTATATTTAATTTCTTTAGGTCGGGTTCACACTGTAACCCGCTGCGGATCGCACAGGAGCACTATGCCTGAATTCGGCCCTGAAATGGAGCCAAAGACGCACAGCGTTTCTGTGCAGTGCGCTCCGCAGCCGCAACGGAGATATGTGAACCGGCTCCATAGGGAGCCAGTCACATTCTTCTGCTATGCGAATTGGATACGGGGAAACCCGCATGTAATTTGCATACAGTCAGGTCCATAAATATTGGGACATCGACACAATTCTAATCTTTTTGGCTCTATACACCACCACAATGGATTTGAAATGAAACGAACAAGATGTGCTTTAACTGCAGACTTTCAGCTTTAATTTGAGGGTATTTACATCCAAATCAAGTGAACGAATTGTAGGAATTACAACAGTTTGTATATGTGGCTCCCACTTTTTAAGGAAACCAAAGTAATGGGACAGATTAAGAATCATCCAAACTTTCACTTTTTAATACTTGGTTGCAAATCCTTTGCAGTCAATTACAGCCTGAAGTCTGGAACGCATAGACATCACCAAAAGCTGGGTTTCATCCCTGGTAATATTCTGCCACGCCTCGGATTCAGGTCAGGTGATTGACTTGGCCATTGCATAACTTTCCACTTCTTTCCCTTAAAAAGGTTGCTTTCACAGTATGCTTCGGGTCATTGTCCATCTGCACTGTGAAGCACCGTCCAATGAGTTCTGAAGCATTTTGCTGAATATGAGCAGATAATATTGCCTGAAACACTTCAGAATTCATCCTGCTGCTTTTGTCAGCAGTCACATCATCAATAAATACAAGAGAACCAGTTCCATTGGCAGCCATACATGCCCACGCCATGACACTACCACCACCATGCTTCACTGATGAGGTGGTATGCTTTGGATCATGAGCAGTTCCTTTCCTTCTCCATACTCTTCTCTTCCCATCACTCTGGTACAAGTTGATCTTGGTCTCATCTGTCCATAGGATGTTGTTCCAGAACTGTGAAGGCTTTTTTAGATGTTGTTTGGCAAATTCTAATCTGGCCTTCCTGTTTTTGAGGCTCACAAATGGTTTACATCTTGTGGTGAACCCTCTCTATTCACTCTGGTGAAGTCTTCTCTTGATTGTTGACTTTGACACACATACACCTACCTCCTGGAGAGTGTTCTTGATCTGGCCAACTGTTGTGAAGAGTGTTTTCTTTAACAGGGAAAGAATTCTTTGGTCATCCACTACAGTTGTTTTCTGTAGTCTTCCGGGTCTTTTGGTGTTGCTGAGCTCACCAGTGCGTTCTTTCTTTTTAAGTATGTTCTAAACAGTTGATTTGGCCACACCTAATGTTTTTGCTATCTTTCTGATGGGTTTGTTTTGTTTTTTCAGCCTAATTATGGCTTGCTTCACTGATAGTGACAGCTCTTTGGATCTCATATTGAGAGTTGACAGCAACAGATTCCAAATGCAAATAGCACACTTGAAATTAACTCTGGACCTTTTATCTGCTCCTTGTAAATGGAATAATGAGGGAATAACACACACCTGGCCATGGAACAGCTGAGCAGCCAATTGTTCCATTACTTTTGGTCCCTTAAAAAGTGGGAGGCACATATGCAAACTGTTGTAATTCCTACACCGTTCACCTGATTTGGATCTAAATACCCTCAAATTAAAGCTGAAAGTCTGCAGTTAAAGCACATCTTGTTCGTTTCATTTAAAATCCATTGTGGTGGTGTATAGAGCCAAAAAGATTAGAATTGTGTCGATGTCCCAATATTTATGGACCGGACTGTAGGTGTGAACCTGGCCTGAATCTCTATCCCTTTCATGCCTAAGCCTATTTCTGACATTTTTTGCTCGAAAATTACTTAGAACCCCCAAACATACATACATTTTTTAGCAGAGACCCTAGAGAATAAAATGGTGATTGTTGCAATATTTTATGTCACACGGTATTTGCGCAGCGGTCTTTCAAACACACTTTTTTGGGAAAAAATACACTTTTCATGAATGAAAAAAAAACTAAACAGTTAGCCCAATTTTTTTGTATAATGTGAAAGAAAATGTTGCACCAAGTAAATAGATACCTAACATGTCATGTTTTGGAATTGCACACACTCGTGAAATGGCGACAAACTACGATACCTAAAAATCTCCATAGGCGATGCTTTAAAAAAATGGAACGTTTACCAGGTTAGAGTTACAGAGGAGGACTTTTGCAAGAATTATTGCTCTCACGCTAACGATCACGGCGATGCCTCCCGTTTGATTTGAACACCGTTTACATATGCGGGCGTGACTTACGCATGTGATTTCTTTGCTGCGCAAGCTCACGGGGACGGGGGTGCTTTTTTTTTTCTTATTCATTTTCTTATTATTTCTTTTTGTCACTTAAAAAAATATATATATTCTAATCACTTTTATTGCTGTCACAAGAAAGGTAAAATCCCTTGTGACAGTAATAGGTGGTGACAGGTACTCTTTATGAAGGAATCAAGGGTTTAAAATCCCTCCTTTGTATTTCATAGTATTCAGATCGCTAAAAACGGCAATTCTGAATACTGTAATTTTTTTAAGTTGGCACCATTGGCAGCCAAGTAAACCGGAAGGAACGTTGTGAGTCCCTTCCGTGCTTTTACATAGGAGACTGGAACCAAGCCGTTTCCGGCTTGGTTTCAGTCTCACTTTAGCTGGCGGACACGAGGCCCGGGAAGAGCGGCGGAAGGCGGCGGGAGGGGGGTTGTTCCCTCCTGCTCCTTCGGAATAACAGCCGAGCAGCTTTTAGCCGCATCGGTTGTTATCCCTAAAGAGCCAACCACCTGCTCTAAAAAACGGCACCGGGTGATGCCTGCAGATGCAGGCATCATCCCGGTATAACCCCTTAAAGCCGAGGCCGCATATGTGCGTACGGTCGGCGCTAAGGGGCTATTCTTATACTAAATAAATATTAATGTATAAAATGTTTAATTCAAACTGTTGCTCATAACACTTACAGTAACTTGCTTTGCAGAATAATATATTTAAGATTTAGAGAAACAGGTGTCTTATCAGCTTCACATGTATCTCCACCTCGCCATGTTTTCCTTATCTTGTCTTTGAAATAAATAGTTTTGTACAAAGCTACACACATCTGTACCCCCTAACTGGATCATCATAAGGTGAGATTAACCAATAAACACGTTTCAAATAAAGATACTTTTCCTCTCTTCCTTATCGCTTTCAAAAGAGGGCATGTCCCTGAACTTCTAATAAATAATGGGACCAGAACATAATTTCCCACTATGCCAAAGCAGATATCAAAATTAATTGGACATATATATATATTTTTTTTAATAAAGGCAATAACACAGTAGTTTAAGGTACTGTAGTTCCACTCATTATTGTTGGAACATGAATGCCAATTTGTTGGTAAGACATTTGATGGTAGCGTTGCTACACCCTATATGTCTATGCTTTTTAATGTAGGAAATGCTTCAAAAATACAGAAGAATTTTAAAAAATACATGGTCTGTAATTTTCGTTATTTGGATATTGTTAGCCCACTAGTGTACTGTATATAAAAGGGACTGTTTCATGAGACTCAAAAATATTTTCTAACTACAAGCAGAATGCTTTTGTCTCTGCTAGTACCTCTAGTGCTGTACCACTGCTGTACAGATAAATAAAGGGATTAAAGACTCTTATCTTTTCTCTCATTTAATTAATAATATTATATAGCATTTATGTAGCTCTAATGCCCCGTACACACGGTCGGATTTTCTGATGGAAAATGTGTGATAGGACCTTGTTGTCGGAAATTCCGACCATGTGTGGGCTCCATCACACATTTTCCATCGGATTTTCCAACACACAATGTTTGAGAGCAGGATATAAAATTTTCCGACAACAAAATCCGTTGTCGGAAATTCCGATCGTGTGTACACAAATCCGACGCACAAAGTGCCACGCATGCTCATAAATAAATAAAGAGACGAAAGCTATTGGCTACTGCCCCGTTTATAGTCTACACGGCACTTTAGAAAATAAATGGAGACAAGTACAGTTACAATACAATTCAAGATAAGAGAGTTAGGATGGGCCCTGCTCATAAGAGCTTACAATCCCTTTCACATATTCTGCAATGGGCACTCATGGGGGCAGAACGCCAGGGCCTGGTGGCAAATGCATCCTTTGCTACCCTGGTAGTTCAACCACTAGTGTCAGCAGCTCTTTATTTTAAAACATATTATGTTTACCTTTTTTTTTTTTTTTTTTTTTTTACAATTTTATTTTTTTAATAATTTTTTTTTTACAATTTTTTAGGAGCTCCATTGGTGGGCTTTGGTGAAATATCAGGGGTCTAAACAAACCTCTGATGTTTCACCTTTGATACAAATAAAGAAGATTCAGGACACAACCCTCAATCTCCATCTCTGTGGCTTCAGCTGCACAGAATGAATGTACAGAATGTACAGAACTTCCTATTTATTCACAAACCAAAGCATAATAAATACAAAACGTTTGGTACTTGTCACGCTTACCCCTAACACAGGTGGTCAGACACAATATAGCTGGCTTCTGTGTTCTTCACCTAAAGCAGCCCCCTTTACCTTAAGGCAGGGGTCTCAAACTGGCGGCCCTCCAGCTGTTGCGAAACTACAAGTCCCATGAGGCATTGCAAGGCTGATAGTTACAAGCATGACTCGCACAGGCAGAGGCATGATGGGACTTGTAATTCCGCAACAGCTGGAGGGCCACCAGTTTGAGACCCCTGCCTTAAGGCAAGCTGGCCTACCAGTACTTGGTTGCCCCTGGGACTTATACACAATGCTATAGTGCCTGGCTACCACGGCAGGGCTGGCGCAAACTGAGCAAACAGGTACTTGCGGTTGGCTGACAGGCAGAGTGGTTCAATGACAGTCCAGGTAGAAGGCAAGCATGGTTCAGAGAATAGTCGATATCCTATGTGAGGTCATACACAGAGATTTCAATCTAGCAGAGCAAGGTCAGACAAACAGTCAGCCTGATCAAGTATTTACACAAGCTATCACAAGCTTGAGACTGCAAGCCTGGCTAGCCTAAATCGGGTTTGGTCTCCACCCTGGGACTGGCCACAATAATCACCTTGTAGGTGGAAAAACAGACAAAGAGAATGCCACAGCCAAATCCAGGATGATGGAATGAGGAGCAGGAGCGCTAGACACTCCTGACAGTACTGATCACTCACTCACACATCCCCACAGCAGCTGGAAGAAGAGGGAAGGGAAGAAGCTGGCAGAGCTGTGGGCAGAGGGGGGACATGTGGAGCACACAGGAGCCTAACGAAGCAGGAAACAAGTAACCTGGATAGGAGGAGCAACACTGGGGTGGCATGTAGAGGAACTGATGCCCTCCATTTTCCTCCTGCAGCTGCTGAATGTCTGCAAGAGGGAGAGGAGAAGAAGCAGGCTTTCAGCGGCTGCAGGAGGAAAATGGAGGGCATTGGTTCCTCTATTTGCCGCCCCCGCCACCTTTCCTATCCAGGTGTACAGGGCCCCTGGAGCATGGAGCTGGGTCACAATTGTGACCACTGTAGTTACACCCCTGACTGAACCACTAATCCACAGGCCTGAGTACTGCTATGGGGAGTAGAGTAGAGTCCTTGGTATTGTGTATGCTCCAACCACACCAACATTAAACTTGCACAGGGTTTTTTGCTTGACTCCAGCAAGTGAAAGATAAATATCAGCAAATCAAGAAATCTGGATGTTTGGCTATAAGGTGAACCTGTTTCTATGCCCTGAATAAGAAAAATATGTAATGATTCACAAGGGAGTCTACTATGAAGTCAAAACCCTGTAAAAAAAATGTTTCTAAAGGTCAATGGTTGACTTCTTAACTACAAACCTGTACCAGAGCAATGAAGTAAATCGTGGTGAAATTAATTAGGGTCAAACTCCATATCTACAAACTAGTATATTATTTAGGGTGGCTGCTCTGTCTCACCCGGGTACATTTTATGACAAGCGAATCAACAATCTGGTTCAAGGTTGTTGCATATCTAGGGTTCAACCCACTGAGGACCAACTAAGCAGAGTGGTAAAATTATTTCATGTGGATGGGAAGTGTTTCACAGAGCCTGAGGAATTGGGATGTTTGGGACCCCCAAAACACGTCGTAATGATCATTGAACTCCCCCCCCCCCCGATATTATTACCATCTAGACTTTGCAAACTATCCAGCTTGCAAACAAGAGAGGATATAAGCAATTTTCTGATGGAAGAGAAGGTCAACGGTACACTGTGAAACAAATATTTTATTCATTGTGAAATAGGTCATATGTCCATAAATGAGCTATTATGACTAATGTCACTATATATTTTAATGATGCAAGGACCAATGTTTTAGAGGAATTAAAATAAATTCACAGGATTTTAATTGTGGTGTACATTGCATATACAGTACTGTATACTAAGGCCCCATATATATATATATATGGTTAAGTCCTATATATAGTTCTTTTTCTACGCTTTATAATTTGAGGAATTTTGGTGTCCAGGTGTGATATTTGGGCAATTTATATGTGGTCTTATATCTTTTAGGGGTCATAAAATAGCGCTTTCTGGGGATTCTTTGTGACAAATTTTATTAAGCAGTGTATAATTAGGCAGAAGGTTCTAAAACAGAGCTCTCCTTTTACTGCAGCATGGAAAATCCCCTTTAGATGAGTGATTTCTTTTTAAAAGCAAATTAAACAAAGCGATTTTTGCCATTGGACCTTCCCTGGCCGCTACAAGAATGCTTGTCATGTCTAAGCTGATTGTTAATTTCCTGTGTCATTATAAAGCTTGCAAACCATGCAAAGAGGAGTTTAAACACACTTGATTAACTAGTCTCTTGAGGGAGCTTTCCTAACTGTAGCGTTATCTCTGTGCTATATATATGCTTCATAAATATATTTATGTATTTATGCATATATCAGAACACAGTAATATGTTCTCTAGTGTGTATTATTTATGCCTAACATCATGTAATGCTCCAAAGAACTACTGAGAAATGGAAGCCGGCCTTTACAATACAGAGGATACAACCTATACATATACATTAGTGCTCATTGCAGATAATGGATTAGTTAGGAGCATCACAGTGTCACTGACGTATCTCCCATTATTGTGACAAATGAGGCGGAGAAGTGAGATACATCTGGCACATCACTTCCATTGGCGCCCTTTAAGTCTGTGCTTCATTTGTGCAGTTGCATTACAATCACGCTTCTATTTCTGGAAGTCAGTCATGCTGTGGGCTTCATGCGTGCCAACTGGAGGAAAGGAAGAGATGGGTAGATAGATAAATGTACACATGGTCCAGTGCTGATCAAAAAAGTTGAATGAAGTAACCGTTTGGTTGACGCGGCAATATAAGGATGCGTCCCAGAATGCTTAATAGAACGGCACAACAGGGGGTCTGTGCTTGCCTTGTTTAACCCCTTTATTTTGCATCGAAAACAATTGTGATGATTTTCAAATTTTCCCATTTTAGGGTTTTAATTAGCTGAAGTTCAAACCAAAAACGTTGGTTTTCTTTTGTATAGTGTATAGGAGAAAGATAAGATCCCCTTTCAGAAGTTTTTTTCCAGATTAAGTTTCCATTTTAACAGTTGAACCACAATTTCAAAAACATAGGAAATTTCAAGCGAAAGCTAGAGAGTCTCGCAATTTTATGGAAAGACGAAAATTTTGTTCCAATACGCTACAATGTCAATAAATGGTCTCTACCTAAAATGAACACTCTCTGGTCTTTCCTGGTTGACATCCAAAGGTTAAGCCGGACTCATTAGCTGATGACCATTAGTAGAAAACCTGTTTTAATTTCCTCCACATCCACAATTCTGACTCCAACTGTTATAATAGTGACTTATGCCGTGCTGAGACCTCTATGCCTGGCCTGTATAAGCAGATGTAATCACAGCGGACAGTCTATCAGATAGCTTGAACTCACCAGACACCGTTTCTTCCATAAGTGTGGGTTTTATTGCAAGCAGCAGGTATAGCAGACAACAAAATGAGGACTTATCCCTGAAGAAACCCCCCCCCCTTCTTTGGATATGGTGGTAGAGGCTGTGTTGTGTGACTGACCGATCCGGACATCCCGCTTTAGTGGAAACACGGACCATTGGCAGAGGGACCACAGGAGACTATCCACGAAGACCACCTATAATGTTCCTTAATGCCTGTCACCCCTGTAGGGGTATGAGGAGCTGGTGAGTGGGGAACCATAGGGGGAGCACAGAAGTCACCGATCAACTTGAGCACAAGAGTCACCAGCTGTTTGAACTGTTTTAGAGCAAACCTTTTTTGCAACACCTTTTTTGCAATACCATTTTTCAACATTTCAGTGTTTATCATTTTTTGGATTTTTTTGGTGTTTAATTTATATTATATATATTTATGCTTACTACACTGGACTCGATATGATGCACATCTGGTACAGATTGATACACTATCGTTCATATGTCTAACACTATAATTGAGTGGTATCACTGAGTTTTATATGATATGTTTTAGTATTATAATTTTTATTTGTAAAGGGGTATCACTTAAAGTGTACATTACTACAGTGGAGTTTTTGCACTTTTTGTTACACATTTAGTTCACCTAATTTTGAATAGGGAGCGCCATTCACCCCATCTTTCACTTTCTTAACAAAATGTGGCAGATGATTGAAAAAGGATTCTGCAGGTCAAAACATTGTAATGTGTTCCTGGATGCGAGCAGATTGCACGCGGCCTATACAGAAGTGGCCATCTCTCCCTCACAAGACATAAAATTATTTTCGTAGCATGGGTTGTCAGCACCCAAGGCAAGACAAGTAATTTGCACCCCTAATCCATTGACATTTAGCTCTCCCTGAGTACCTTCTACTCGTACGGTATTAAAACCCCTTATGGTACATTTTAGAATATACCACACTCTTTCCTTTTTATCTCTCTCTATGCTAATTTCTTGCCCCCCCCATCCCTCTCTCTAGCCGTCTTTCTTGTTCTCTTATTCTTTCTCTCCCTTTTTCTTTGTTCCTCCCCTTCTTTTCCTATCCCTTCCATGTATTCTCTATTTTTATTCCTTCTCTTACTCCTTGGTGGGGGGAATGAGATGAGTGGCGGTGCTGAAGGGCAGTTGGGATGAGTGGCAGTGCTGGTGGGGGGGGGGGGGGTGGCAGTGCCGTAGCAGTGACACCTATGCCGAAATCAGGAGATGGGGTCTCCCTCCAGCCCCTCCCACTTCATATTCCTCACCAGTCTGCTAACCTCTAGTCTTTGTACCCCAGCCATGCTGTGAACTGAATGGGCGGCTGCAAAGAGGCTGAGTGGCTCCAGGAACATACCAGCTGGGCAATCACAGGCTCCAGGGACAGCCCTTCTGGGTAGCTGCAAAAAGTCTAGGAGAGCAGCCTAAGCCTAGGATTCGGTGACCCCTGGCAAATCGTCATTTGACCCCCAAGTTGAGAACCACTGCTTTACATGGACAGGTTTTTGGAGGCAAGTTACAGATTCTACCTGGAGCTGCAGAAGTGAACTGAAACAATAAGAGAATGGTGGCAATCACAGCAAGGGCTCATGTGGTTTTCATCCCGAAGTCTAGTGTCTTGATCACCACAAATAAAGAATATGTGTTGCTCTGTAGAAAGTGGCATTCACACTTTCAAGTAGCATGCTTGAGATTTTAGTTGATTGATTTGCATGTGTTTTGGCGTGTGGCTCATAGGGCAGCCACTTCACTACGTAGGCTGCCCTATGTGAGTTTGTTGCCCAAAAAGAAACTCATGCTCCTTTTAAGGCACCAAGTGTAGCATGCTTTTAAAACTCACTTTTGCCAAAATCGTGGCACACAACGATCACACAAAAATCACATTTAGAGAATAATAGCACCCAAAAGTGCATCACGCATTCTGCCGCGATTTGATTTAACGTGGATTCGGCCGACAATAACAAATCAAGAGATGTGAACAGGACCTTAGAGAGATTTCCTCACTTACTGTTAAATTGCCAAGTTTCATTAGACAGGAAAGGAGAAAAAGGCAGAAATAAGCTAACAGGGGTTGTAGCCTTCATCTATTTTATTATATATATATAAAAAAAAAATCAAGTCTGTTTACGCCTCTTGTGCTGTTGATTCTCATCTGGTAAAACCATCACCGCTAAAAAAGTATGAAGAAATCCCTCTAATGAAGCCACAAACAGCAAAAAAAACTCCCACACAAGTCGTACCCCTTTTTTTACTTAATCACATATTTAGTGGTCTATTTATCAGTGTTTTCACCTAAAATTCACTGTTTTATCCCATACAGTCATGGCCAAAAATATTGGCACCCCTGTACAGTGGAACCTTGGTTTACGAGTAACACAGGTAACAAGCGTTTTGAAAGACAAGCAACTTTTTAAAAAAAATCCTGACTCGGTTCGCGAGTGTTGTCTCGCAAAACGAGCAGGATTCAAGCCAATGGGGTGTGCAGTACCGCATTTAGCCAGAGGTGCGGGGGCGCCGGTGACACTCGGAAATACTCAGATCCCGAGTGTTTCCGAGCCTTTCCGAGGGTTTCCGAGTTCAGCCGAGCTGTCCCTGAGTATTTCCGAGGCTCTCTTGTTCCTCCCCACCTTTGGCCACATGCGGTATTGCATGCAATAGAAGTCAGCGCGGAACAAATTATCTTAGTTTCCATTGACTTCTATGGGGAAACTTACTTTGATATGCAAGTGCTTTGGATTACAAGCATTCTCCTGGAATGGATCATGCACGTAATCCAAGGTTCCACTGTATTTCTGTCAGATAATGCACCACTTAGCCCAGAAAATTGTTTAGGCATTCTTATGTTTATTTCTTTTGTTTGCATTGGAATGACACAAAAAAGTGGAGAAACAAACAGCCAAATCTGACACATTCCCCGCATAATTCAAAAAAAGGACTGGACAAAATTTTTGGCACTCTCGATTTAATATTTGGTAGCAAACCCTTGGAACATATAACTGAAATCAATCTCCTCCTGTAACAATCAATAAGTTTATTACAAATCTCTGGAATTTGGGACCACTCTTCTTTTGCTAACTGCTCCAGGTCTCTCAGATTGGAAGGGTTCCTTTTCCCAAATGCTGTTTTGAGATCTCTCCACAGGTGCTCTATGGGATGTAGATCTGGACTCGTTGCTGGCAATTTCATTACTCTACAGCGCTTTGTCTTAAACCATTTCTGGGTGCTTTTTGACGTGTGCTTTGGGTCATTGTCCTGCTGTAAGACCCATGAACTCTGATGTAGATCCAACTTTCTGACACTGGGCCCTACATTGCACCTCAGAATTCTTTGGTAGTCTTCAGATTTCATAATGCCGTGACACAGTCATCCATTGCCTGAAGCAGCAAAGCAACCCCAAAACATTAGTGAACCTCCACCGTGTTTGACTGTAGGGAATCTATTCTTTTCTTTAAAGGCCTCATTTCTTTTTTCCAAACAGTAGAATGATGGGTTTTATCAAAAAGCTGTAATTTTTTGTTTTGTCTGTCCACAGCACATTTACATAAAAGGACTTTGGCTTCCTCTGGTTAGTTTTGGCAAACTCCAATCTGGCTTTTTTCATGTGTCAGCAGTGGGGTTCTGCTGGGTCTCCTACCATAGCATCCCATTTCATTCAGATGGCAATGTATACTGCAAGCTTACACAGTTGTGCCCTGTGCCTGAAGGTCGGTTGGAATTTATCTGGAAGTTGATTAAGGTTTTTTATCCACCATTCAAACAATCCTTTGTTGCAATCTTTGATCAGTTGTTATCTTTCGCCCATGTCCAGGAAGATTAGCTACAGTGGCATGCACTGTAAACATCTTGACAATGTTGCGCACAGTGGAAGGAACATTAAGATCTCTGGAGATGGACTTGTAACCTTGAGATTGTCCATGCTTTGCCATAATTTTAGTTCTTAAAGCGGAGTTCCACACAAAAATGGAACTTCCGCTTTTCGGAACCCTCCCCCCCTCCGGTGTCACATTTGGCACCTTTCAGGGGGAGGGGGGTGCAGATACCTGTCTAAGACAGGTATCTGCACCCACTTCTGGCATAGACTCCCATGGGAGTCTATGCCTCTTCCCGTCCCCACCGCACTGTCTGCTGGGAACACACAGCTCCCAGGAGAGAGCGGGGACCACTTGGGACGCGCAGCGCGACTCGCGCATGCGCAGTAGGGAACCGGGAAGTGAAGCCGTAACGCTTCACTTCCTGATTCCCTCACCTAGGATGGCGGCGGCAGCTGCCGAGAACCGAGCGGGTTTTTGGCGTCCCCTGCCGACATTGCTGGACCCTGGGACAGGTAAGTGGCCATGTATTAAAAGTCAGCAGCTGCAGTATTTGTAGCTGCTGGCTTTTAATATTTTTCTTTTTGGGCGGTGTGGGTGTACCCCCTCTTTAAATCCTCAGACAATTCTTTGCTGTTTTTTCTCTTCTCCACGCTCCGTGTGGCACACAGAGACACAATAGAAATTTCAGTAAATTTTTAACCATTTTAACTGGTTGCCAGTGTGATTTCTATATTGTCAGCACCTGTTAATTGATACAGATTAGTTTAATTACAAATTACAGAAACATCCCAAACTTGGAATGCAAGTATTTTTTACAATTTTGAGAGGGTGCCAATAATTTTGTCCAGTCAATTCTTGGAGTATTGTGTGGAATGTGTCAAATATGGCTTTTTGTTTCTCCACGTTTTTTATGTCATACCAATACAAACTACATAAATAAACACGAGAATGGCTAAACATTTGTAATCGGAACAATTTTCTGGGCGAAGTGGTGCAATATCTGACAGAAATGCAGGGGTGCCAATATTTTTGGCCATGACTGTATAAGATTTAATAAGAAAGATAGGTGAACCTTGAATAAAAGTTGTGTGCAGTTTTGGCAAAAATATTGATAAACAGACCTCACAGAGTCCTAATCAAGTTATATTGGTAGTGTAGGTCTTGTTGATGCACTAAATATTTTTTCTATTTGGTATCACCAAAAATGGAAAAATTATGGCAAATGTGATGTTTCTGTGCGATCTGACAATGGTTATACTAATCTTTTAATTATTTCACTAAATGTAGTAAGTTGTGAACATGGACACAAAGCAGACCTAGAAGATCACACTTCTATATGTCAACAGCTCAGCATGAAAAAAAGGTCAAAGAAACAAAATCGCCGTGCTGTACACAGACTTTTTTATTTTTGTACAGGTTTAAGGACTTTATTTATTCAATATTTTACAATGCAACTAGTTGCCATGCCTGGTCCTATAAATATACAAGCGCCAACACCAAGGAATTTCTATGGGAAAATTGACCTGTATTTTTACAAATAGGTATATAATGTAAAATATAGATAGTTCAGCATTAGCCAAGTTCACTGGCACGTCCTGCAATTTAATGTAAAAGTCTAAAACATCATTGTGTGCATTATACAATATGCAGCTATTTCTACTAAAAAAAAAAAAAAAAACGACACTGTGGTAGGCATTTGATGACATATAGAGCAACAAGGCAAATATCACAGATCATTTAAAAAGCTTGACAATGGATTTTTTAGATTTTGCTATTGCATTAATCAAAGCTTCAACAGCATACACTTTTGTCCTTGCAGCTTTTAGGGTGAAATGAAACTAGAAACATGCAATGGATCATTCACAAAAAGAGAATTGTCATGGCTGCCACCACCTCACAACTGCCGCAGCCCAAAACAGCTCAGAGTTTATATGCTTTAAAGTCTAATCAACCTGCTGCTACCTGCAATGCTTTCTTATTGATACTGTTGATGTGATTGCTGCTGCTTTCCCTGGTTTCACAATTGCCTCTGACATTTTATTGTTCAATGTATTTACTGAGAATTTTCAGGTATTGTAGAAGTGTTTGTTATGACACATATTCATAAGGGTTACAGTTTGTTACCCACTCTATTTTATTTCCATATAGGCATCAAATATTGTCTTATACGTTGTCGGTTGTGATAAACATTGTAGGGTCAACTATTTTAGTACTTTCCAATGTAATTATGGTATCTCACCTATGAGGTTTGTGGGGTATATTTATACGCCTGGATTTCCTCATCATATTTGGATCAGGAACGTTGCTAAATGTTGGCAACCAAGGCATGCGAGTCAGATATTCTACTGAGTACTGGGTCTCCCTTGCATTTGCTTTTGCCATGATCCCAAATATGATCCCATAGATCAGCCAGTCTCAATTTAGGGTTCAATGAAACCGTAGGGTTTCTCTAGAGGTGGTTAAAGGTTCATTGAGCTGTGGCTGATCGACCTCCCATCTTATGGTGCCACCATAGTTCTGCATAGTTACCCTGATTAACAGATTTAGGAGGGGTTCCCTGAGATACGAAAATTATTTTAAGGGTTCCTCTGGGATAAGAAGGTTGAGGAAGGCTGCTTTAGATAATAACTTCAGCAAAAACTGAAGAATGTCTATTTGTATGTCTATTCTTCCAGCAATATTCTGTTGGAACATCACCCCAGTGGCGGAATTTCCACGGTCGCACCAGTCGCACTTGCGACTGGGCCCTGGAGTTCTGCCCATGTGGGGGGGCCCTAAAGCCCGGGATGTGGCTCGGGGGTTGCTGGCTGCAGTTATGAGCAGAGAGTGTCTATTACACTGTCTCTCTGTCACACTGCTCAGACCCCGCACTGACAGCCCCCCTCTCCTCGCACGGACATCGGAGAGGAGAGGAGAGGAAAGAGATACAGAGAGCAGGATCTTCTCCTCCCACCCCCCTCCTGTGTGTCCCCGTGGCCCCGCCCACATTCCAATCCTCGGCAGCTCCATGCTTAGCAAAGAGAAAATCCAGCAGCCTGCAGGTAGATAGTGGAGGCCAGCTTGTACTATGGATGCTGCAACCCTCCAGAGGACCCACAGCTCTCCAGGTCAGCCAGTCACCTTGCTTCTAAATGAAACTTCATGGTGACTGAAAAGAAAGCAGCACACAGGTGGGTTAGTCATTGATGGGACTGATTGTGTTGTCCCCTCCAGAGCCCCTCAACCAACACAGCAGCCCACTGGGGTTTCCCTAGTGTGGTGCACTACAAGCCCCAGCATGCTCTGCCAGCCTATGACTACTTTCAGACTGGGGCGGGCATCAGCGGTAAAGCGGCACTATTTTTAGTGCCGCTTTACTGTTATTTTAGTGACGCTATTCGGCTGCAGCAGGGCCGTTTTAACCCCCGCTAGCGGCCAAAAAAGGGTTGAACCTGCCCGCCAAGCGCCACTGCAGCGGCGCTTTGCCGGCGGTTTTGCAGCACTGCCCCATTGTTTTCAATGGGCAGGGGCGATTTAGGAGTGGTGTATACAGCGCTGCAAAGATGCAGGACTTTTTTTTACTGTCCTGCAAGCGCACCGCTCCAGTGTAAAAGCCCTCAGGCTTTCATACTGGAGAGACAGGAGAGGCTCTTTACAGGCGCTATGCAGGCTCTTCTTATAGCGCCTGTAAAGCGCCTCAGTGTGAAAGTAGCCTTAGTGCCGGTTCACACAGGGGCGACTTGTCAGGCGACCTAGCCACCTGACAAGTCGCCTCCCGTTCTGTACAATGGAACCGTTCTAATAGGAGCGACGCAAGTCGCTCCGACTCAGAAAAAGGTTCCTGTACTACTTTGGGGGTGACTTGGGGCGACTTGCATAGACTTCTATACAGAAGTCGTTTTGCAAGTCGCCGTGGAAGTCGTGAGGTGACCTGCAAGTCGTGCCGCCCCTGTGTGAACCGGGGCTTAGTGTATGTATAGCACAGGCTAGTAGATCTTGTTTGCTGACCAATCCAGGGCCCAAGCCTCCATCCAAGTGTCCCCAACCCTTCCTCTCTTATCTCGTCAGCCTCTGAGTACACTTATGTAAGGGAGAGCTCTGTGGACTGTAATGTAAAGGGGGACTCTGCTGTACATGGGGGGCTTTGGTGAGCAGAGTCCCCCTTACATCAGGATTCCCAAAGCACCTCTTACATCAGTTTTACTTTACATTACAGTCCACAGAGCTCCCCCTTAGGGCCCTTTCTCATGGGCGGACTCTGCCAAGCAAATCCACCTGCTCAGTGCGGGATCTTTCCACTGATCCCCACCGAGCAGGTGGATGACAGGTCCATGTCTGCTCCACTTGTGCAGAGTGGACACAGACACAGACTGACTGTCATCCAATCCGCTAGTCTGTTTTCATTGGAGTGGATGCAGGTAGGTGTAAATGGACACGTCTGTTTACATCCGCCTCCCCATAACAAACAATGGGTGGTCGGTTCAAATGTGTAAAAGACGCCAGAAAGGGGTCCTGCTGATGGACCATAATCAAGGGCCCCGCAATGGGAGAAAAGGACACCAGGATCATTAGAAAGGGCCCTGGGACCAGAGGTTAGGGGGCCCTTCGTGGTTCCTTGCACCGGGGCCCTGAAGGTTCTAGTTACGCCTCTGCATCACCCAGTTAATTAAAATTATTTATTTTCTTTTTTTTAGTATTATAAGTATTATACCTTTTGATTTATATTTTCAATCATGGTATCACATATTTAAAATGACAGTTATCACTGTTTAGGACCAATGATATCTCTCAGAAAAAATGTTTTAGTCTTAGACTAGCCACAGGATTATTTGTTTTATTTCGATCAGCCAGCAAGCTGAAAAAAAAACATTAACTAATGGATTCCCCCATCCACACAAGTGAGGTAGATGGAGGAATCCTCCCCAATGCGCCATTGTATTCTGACAATGGGGACTCCCCCGCTGTCAGAATACACTGATCAGCACTGCAGCTGATTGGCTATGGCCCGCTGATCAAGAAACATTTTCCAAGATCTAGTTTAAAGGAAGTCTATCATTAGATTGACTCCTGTTGAGCTGGAACAGCCATAGATGAATCTAAATCTGGCCAGTCCCCGCTGAACCAGTCAAATTTTGATTTATTTATGACAGCTTTTGACTCAAATCTCATCCAAAGACAATTAATTTATAGTTTCTTTAAAGAGACACAGTATAAGGCACTGGTTTCCAACCTCAATCTTTAAGTAGTCCTTACAGTCCATGTTTTGGGAATTTCTCTTAGAAAAAACAGTGGTCATAAATTCCAAACCATTGACATGGATATAAAGGACCTTTGCAAGGTGACGTAAATCCTGAAAACACGTTGGGGTACTTGAGGACTGAGAGTTGGAACCACTGGTATAAGGTATAATTACAGTGGCTTAGTTAGACAACTGCCAAAAAATGGCAGGAAATGCAACTTAAAAGGGAAAGGTACCCAAAGCAGAAAAAAAGGAAATTATAAATCACTGCAACATCTCAACCTATATGCCCCAGGTGTTCACGGATGCTAGAAAACTGTATGAAAAGTTATTAAAAAAAATCAGGGAGGGCAAGTGGATTTGGGATTTCTATGGAAATGAGTTTGAGTTCGCAAAGAAGGGGAGTGGGCATGCATTGTTTTAGGTGTCCATCTTGGCTTATTCAGGTGTTTTATCATAGTACCAAGAAGTAATGATCAGAGCTGGTGATAGATGGAATGTGACCCGTGGATTACATGTTTCCACTGACATTTTCATTGTGAAATGAAGTAGCACTAAAATGTTATTTTGCAGTGCCACTTTCACTGCCAACTTCTTTTAAATCTAAAGACTTTTTTTTAGTTCTAAATGGTCCGTTGCTCCCCAAAAATGACAGTGAGGATGTATATAATTTTTATACTTTCCTTGACAGTTTTGTGGGAGATTCTGCCTGATTGACAAAAACGCCATCATCGCTGCATAATAAATAAAAAGCCAGAGAAGAGATTTCTTTTCCCAGTGGTCTTAAAAAAATAATATATATTTATACAGTATATGGAATCTTCTGTGTTAGAAAAACTCAAAAGAATAGTGAATATATAATTGAAAGGTCTGGTGATAGACAAATGAGCTCAATTCACATAAAAGTAACAGTTATTTGTAGCTGAGGCCTAGGAGCTTTAAAGATTGGTCACTTGGCTGAAAATAAAGATCCTTATCCTTGTGGAAAGTTTTTAAAATCAATTCTAATGTTTGTCTTGAAGACTGATCACAAGATTACTTTACTTTTTGGAGTACACCCAAAAAAACAATAAGATGACAGAAGAATGAGGGTATGGTTGACCAAGACATTGCAAAGTGATCATCTTGTGGTCACTGAATGCAGAAATGGAATAGAATGCTGTGGCTTTACATTGGCCTCCTACTGTTGCCCAACAACACCACTCAAGTAATTGTCATTAGGACCTAATAGGTACAGAATAATATGTTTTGTGTAAGGAGAACACTCTGCAACACAGTCCCAGAAAATAAATGCACCAGGGAAGAATTGAATACTTTTTTGTGAAACAATTTGTTAGAACTGATGATAGTGGTGTAATGGAAATTTGTAAGTTCTGTATATAATTGGATTCTATTTTGTATGTATTGCACATTGCCCTCACTGTGCACACAGCACTAATAATGTTTTCAGTACGTTTGCATTCTTTCGAGTCCTGATTAGAATTAGCCTGCCTATGTAACGCCCCTTTTACCATAAACGTACAATTGTAATATTAATGTGATACCTACGTAATCATGTGTATAAAAACCTTCAATTGCGTCATAATAAAGTATAACAGTTATTTGGAAAGATGCTGAGCGTATCTTTTGTGTCTGTTCCCTACTGCAGTAGTTATTAATTTGGAACCACTAACCAATATGAGGATAGGAGTTGCCTATCATCAAAATGTCCTGGTCAGTGGGATCCTCCTAGTTTTTCTTGTGAATAGAACCATGGAGAAATCATCAGTCACCCAGACATGCTTTAATGTAATAACATTTTAGATAGAAGAATAAAAGAAATGTTTACGAAAGCTTGTGGTTCTGGATGTTGTCCATCTACTAAGGCTTGCCAGCTACAATAAAGTTCAGTAAAATATTGTGCAAATATTTTTTCTAGGATCAACAGAGCAACAACTTTGAAGCCCAGAGCATAATGTGATAAATGACCAAAATGCTGGTCTCACCATCTCAGTCTTTGCATCTTACAAAGCACCTTGCTGCAAACTTGAACCACTGTTGGAGGTCCGATGAGAAAATACTGCCATGTACTGAACTGTTGCTTAATCTGGATTCTCTAATACAGGTGGTGTGTTACTAGGCAGATCACCAGGTGGAACAGAGGTAAAAGACTTAAAAAATAGCCAATGGATCCACCTGCTCTCAGCAAAGCCTGTAAGATAGGGAAAGGGGAAGAAGAGCTGCTGCAGATACTGTATACACAGCTCTGGACCGAGATCAGGCTCAGGTGAGTATTTCAGGGGCTGGGTTGGGGGATTGTGAGGACTGCTATTGAAAGGTTTTTTACCTTATTGCAGAGAATGCATTATAGTAAAAAACATCTTACCTTTACAACCACTTTGATACAGTTGCTTGAACTGTCATTCATTGTCAAGTGTTCTAACTTTGCCTGCCCTTTCTGTTTCCCTCCTCAAATTGTAGAAGCTGTACCTTTCACCAATGAAAAGCCCTTTATGAATGGAGGACAAGGTGGATGAATGAAAGGTCCCTCGCCTCCATTCCATGCATAGGTGTGCGCAGCCTATTGTATTAGGGTGTGCACCTCAAAGCTCCAACACATATGCCTTTGTGACATATTAACCGGCCTCTTCCCCACTCGTCATCCTAAAACAATGGGGGAGAGCAGGTGAGCACACAGGGGGACCTGGGCAGCAGAAAGAAAAGGAACTGGGACAAGAGGGGTGGCATACATTGGTACCAATCCCCTGTATTTTCCTCCCATGGCAGCTGAATATCGGCGAGAGGAAGAGGAGGAGAAGCCTACTTTCAGCTGCTGCAGAAGAAAATACAGATCGGTCCATTAATTTCCACTTCAGCCGCCTACCATGTTCAGGTTCTGGGGGTTGGCAAGTAAGGATCGCGGCTTACCTGTCACCTGCCCACAATTGGTGGGTTGCCAACTCCAGGATTAGGGTGTGCCCAGGCACACCTGGCACACCCCTTTCGCACGCCTATGATTCCATGGAGCATTTTTTATTGATGGAAGCGAATAGTACAACGTCCATGAGCGGGAGGCGGGGGGCTGAAAGGACCTGCATAGTAGACTCTCTTGACAAGTGTAGAGAGTAAATCCAAGAATAGAGCTCTCTCGATCGATCAGGATAAGCTACATCCAATATTTAGATCATTGATCAATTCATTTCCCAGCAATATGGTGAATATCCTGAGGGAATCAATGGTGACGTTATTTTGGTGTAGTGCTTAGGATAATCTATTTGGATGCAGTTTTTATATTTGACAACATTGACATTTATATGGTGTAGGTACAGTATCTTACAAAAGTGAGTACACCCCTCACATTTTTGTAAATATTTCATTATATCTTTTAATGTGACAACACTGAAGAAATTACACTTTGCTACAATGTAAAGTAGTGAGTGTACAGCTTGTATAACAGCGTAAATTTGCTGTCCCTTCAAAATAACTCAACACACAGCCATTAATGTCTAAACCACTGGCAACAAAAGTGAGTACATCCCTAAGTGAAAATATCCAAATTGGGCCCAAAGTGTCAATATTTTGTGTGGCCACCATTATTTTCCAGCACTGCCCTACCCCTCTTGGGCATGGAGTTCACAAGAGCTTCATAGGTTGCCACTGGAGTCCTCTTCCGCTCCTCCATGTTGACATCACAGAGCTGGTGCATGTTAGAGACCTTGCGCTCCTCCACCTCCTGTTTGCGGATGCCCCACAGATGCTCATAAGGGTTTAGGTCTGGAGACATGCTTGGTCAGTCCATCACCTTTACCCTCAGCTTCTTTAGCAAGGCAGTGGTCATCTTGGAGGTGTGTTTGGAGTCGTTATCATGTTGGAATACTGCCCTGCAGCCCAGTCTCCCAAGAGAGGGGATCATGCTCTGCTTCAGTATATCACAGTACATAATGACATTCATGGTTTCCTCAATGAACTGTAGCTCCCCAGTGCTGGCAGCACTCATGCAGCCCCAGACCATGACACTCCCACCACCAGGCTTGACTGTAGACAAGACACACTTGTCTTTGTACTCCTCACCTGGTTGCCACCACACGCGCTTGACACCATCTGAACCAAATACGTTTATCTTAGTTTCATCAGACCACAGGAAATGGTTCCAGTAATCCATGTCCTTAGTCTGCTTGTCTTCAGCAAACTGTTTGTGGGCTTTCTCGTGCATTATCCTTGGAAGAGGCTTCCTTCTGGGATGATAGCCATGCAGACTAATTTGATGCAGTATGCAGCGTATGGTCTGAGCACTGACAGGCTGACCCCCCACCCCTTCAACCTCTGCAGCAATGCTGGCAGCACCCATACGTCTATTTCCCAAAGACAACCTCTGGAAATAATGCTGAGCATGTGCACTCAACTTCTTTGGTCGACCATGGCGAGGCCTGTTCTGAGTGGAACCTGTCCTGTTAAACCGCTGTATGGTCTTGGCCACCGTGCTGAAGCTCAGTTTCAGGGTCTTGGAAATCTTCTTATAACCTAGGCCATCTTTATGTAGAGCAACAATTCTTTTTTTTTAAATCCTCAGAGATTTCTTTGCCATGAGGTGCCATGTTGAATGACCAGTATGAGTGAGTGAGAGCGTTAACACCTAATGTAACACACCTGCTCCCCATTCACACCTGAGACCTTGTAACTCTAATGAGTCACATGACACTGGGGAGGGAAAATGGCTAATTGGGCTCAATTTGACATTTTTCACTTAGGGGTGTACTCACTTTTGTTGCCAGCAATTTAGACATTACTGGCTGTTGAGTTATTTTGAGGGGACAGCAAATTTACACTGTTATACAAGCTGTACACTCACTACTTTACATTGTAGCAAAGTGTCATTTCTTCAGTGTTGTCACATGAAAAAATATAATAAAATATTTACAAAAATGTGAGGAGTGTACTCACTTTTCTGAGATACTGTATGCATGTGTTGTTTTGGCTTACACCGTGGTTTCACGGTATCTTGAATCAATACAGAGATTGCATAGTCACACTAATTTGTATCTCAAGGAGTACCTACTTTTTGCAAGCTCTCTATTCTTGGGTTAACTTTCTAGTCTAGTTAATAGGGTACAAGATCCACACCATAAATTTCAGTGAGAAAGTGGGCTGAGACATACCTTCCTCTGTATTGCCTGTTGCAATCTTGGTAACACTTTACTTTTTCTCTTGACAAGTGCCTATGACAGGTCCACTGGCTGATGGGAGCAGAGAACGGAGGATTTCAACTAAGACAGCAGCCACCAGCATAGGGACATGTCTCATTCAATGTAAGTACCACTCCTTGTGCTGATTTAAAAAAAATGTAACTAAACTTAGGCTTTAAAATTATCTATCATCGAAGCAGGGACATGGTAGGTCCAAATGAGCCTTGAAAGCTTCACCCCACGTATTTAGTAGTTCTAACAGCAATGCTGCTAATAACCGCTCATCGTATTTTCAAACCCAACAAAAAATTTGAAAAAAGGTATAAGCAAAAAAAAAAAAAAACACTCATGCTCTCAGCATCAGAGACAAAACTCTGTATGAAATGTTTGCATGAAATGATGTTCGTTCTTTAATGAAAACATTGGCACTTGGCAGCGGGAGCTGACGTCTGAACCGCTGTTTGTGTGCTCCCCCCTTCAGGTTTATTAGTTGTAATTGCTCAGCTGGCTCACACCAGTGTTTAAAGAACATTAGCCCTATCAGGCTCTCATTTCTCCTCGAGACAAGATGCTGCAGCTTTCATTAAGAGGAGGAAATGATAAACCACATCTGAAAATCCGGCCAGAGTCTTGGGCAGAGTTCCCAGGTATGAGATAGCAAAAGTCCAGGCTAAGTGCTGGACAGGGAGGGAGGGGGGATTTCTCTAAATATAACAAAACCTGCCCAGCTTATTTCTCTATAAATCATCCAGGGGCTCTTATTTGGCCTAACTGAGCTGAACCCACCGATCACCATTTTTTTTTTTTTGCTTTTTATTTCTGATGTTTATGGATCTAAATGTACAATATCTAAGGGAATGTGGTCACCTGCCCAGTCAGAACAGAGTCTCCGTGCCACCTTATGACCTACACCCCCCCCCCCTTCACTGGCAGGAGTTCACCCCGAGTAAGCTCTGCTGTCAAATGGTGAAACTAAACCCCTACCCTCGGTCACAGTTTTCAGGTCTGGCAATTGGAGACTGGTCCCCGAGTGCTTTTATTTGGGGAGCCCATGTGCTTCACAATGCCTGGAGTCCAGTGGCGTATGCTTGATGCATATCCCTTTGAAGTCCCCCAGTGCAGTTTTCCCCTGCTGCCATCATTGTGGTCATCATTGATTGCTAGGAAGCCATCATCCTAGCAACCAATGACCTGCTCCCCAGCATTCAAAGCAGAACAAAATTTCCTCTGCACAGACCTGCTGCACCCACCAATTCCTGCCCTGCTGCTAACTTCCTCTGTGCAGACATGAGTCACCTCCTTGTGTACAGAAGCTTTGTCCCACAAAGTCTTTGCCCCTACTATAGTAATACCACATCTCATTCATATGCAAATCACTGCCAGATGGCATATGAATGAGACACTGTACGACTTGCATATAAAATTAGCTCTAGTCAAATAATACAGTTTATGGGAGGACTTCCTGCTGCTGAGGTACAGTATGTGAGACCTGCATTGCATCTTGGCAGTAAGTGTAAGGCAGGGTCTTAAATAATGAGGGAGGAGGGATCTGTACTGAGGGATGATGTGCACCAGAGGGTGTGCACTGAGGGGGTGGGCTCTACTGAAGGTGTTTAGGGCTGTGGGTGGGGAATTTGGGCTTTTGGAGAAGATGTGTACTGTGGGGGATATGGACTTTGGGAGGATTTTTATTGGGAGGATGGGGTAAATTTTTATTTGTACAGGGTACACTAGCCTGTGCATTATGTACTTCTGACTCCTGCTCTGTGCATGACTTTGATGCAAGGGGGGACTTTGATGCAAGGTGGGGCTCTAATATTGAAGTGGGGGGTAAGTTCCTACCTTAAGGTTGCTTTGCTGCCTGGTTGTTAAGTAGTCAAGTTCTTCCATAAGGCAGGCTGACAAGCATATTTAAAGTGTTACTAAACTCAGGAGCCTGCATTCACTGTATCTGGTCTCCCACAGTACACAGAACATGGAAATGCAGTTATTTTAGTAAATATTAAAACTGCTAAATATCTTTTCATATCAGCAGTATATAGCAGTCTTGTGACTTCTATCAGTGTCCAGCCGAGCACTGGTTGAAACTTGTAGGAGGTGTTATGAGGCTGTATGAGGCTGTATAACCCCTGACCCTCTGTCTGGACAGTGCTGATTGTGCCGATCACATGCTTCCTCCAGAAAAAACAAAACAAAAAAACAACTCTCTAGCAATACACAACAAACTGAGCATGTGCAGATTGCCCCCAAGGCTCTGTACTATCAGGAGATGGATTGAGGACTGTGAAAGGGGAGGAAGCAGGATCAACCCCTTAGGTTCTTCCGTGAGTATAACAATCATGCTTTACTGCATATACTGCCTCACTGCATTCAGAAAATGTCCCTGCTGAAAGCACCATTCTATTAGAGCAATGGAGCTGGGGGGTTGCAGTTAGTAAAATAAATGTCTTCCTGAGCTTTCCAAAGCAACCTACAGCATATGGCTAACATCTGCATTATAGGTGTATCATATACCTTATATACTTGAGTATAAGTCGACCCGAGTATAAGTCGAGGCCCTAATTTACCACAAAAAACTGGGAAAAACTTATTGACCCGAGTATAAGACGAGGGTGTGAAATGCAGCAGCTACTGTAAGTGGAAAAAGAGGGTCAACAATGCCCATCTGCAGCTGCATGCCTCCCTGTGTCCTGTGCATGTGTCCTGTGCAGCCTACCTGTATCCTGTACATGTGCATGTGTCCTGTGTCCTGTACATGTGTCCTGTACATGTGCATGTGTCCTGTGTCCCTGTGTCCTGTACATGTGCATGTGTCCTGTGTCCTGTACATGTGCATGTGTCCTGTGTCCCTGTGCCCTGTACATGTGAATGTGTCCTGTGTCATGTGCATGTGTCCTGTGTCCCTGTGTCCTTTGCATGTGTCCTGTGTCCCTGTGTCCTGTGCATGTGTCCTGTGTCCTGTACATGTGCATGTGTCCCTGTGTCCCTGTGTCATGTGCACGTGTCCTGTGTCCCTGTGTCATGTGCATGTGTCCCTGTGTCCTGTACATGTGCATGTGTCCTGTACATGTGTATGTGTCATGTGTCCTGTGTCCTGTGTCCCTGTGCAGCCTACCTGTGTCCTGTGCAACCTCCGTGTGGCGATCTCCATCCTCCCTGTGGCGATCTCCATCCTCCGATATGCGTGTGATAATAAAGTTCGGCGGCCATTCCACTGTTCAAAAGCCGCGCCTCCTCCTCGTCTGTGATAGGCAGAACACTCAGCAGCCAGCCTATCACGGACATTCTCTCATTCTAATACAACGGACAAGGATGAGAGAATGTCCGTGATAGGCTGTACACTGACTGCTGGGAAATGGAGTGTTCAGCCTATCACAGATGAGGAGGAGGCGTGGCTTTTGAAAGCTGGAATAGCTTCCGAACTTTATTATCACATGCTGGCCGCCGTCTGCCTGCATGACATGCTGATCATGTAGGCAGACGGCGGTGACTCGAGTATAAGTCGAGGGGGGCACCTTCAGCCTAAAAAAAAAAGGCTGAAAATCTTGATACCGTATATACGGTAAATAGAAATTATATGGTTTCCAATGAAACAGACCATGTCTAGTAGACTTGCAGTGAAGAAAGCCAATTAGCAAAGCAAAACCTGCAAGTGAAGCCTTTTATGTAATACGCCAATACAGACACGCTTCGTGCATATATAAATACAATTTATACATATAGACAAGGTAAATAATGTACTGACATATATTAAAAATGCTTATGGGTTTAATTACTAAAGGCAAATAAGCTGTTTACTTTGCAAGGGAATTGTCCCCTAACTTAGTAGTTGAGGTAAAGCTCTGCTGACTTCCATCATCCAATCATGTGCAAGCAAAAAAATACTTTTTTTTTTTAATTTTCCTTGCATGTGATTGGGTATTCTGTGAAGGTAAAAGTGAAAACTCCTTACCAAGTTATTTCTTTCTTTGCCTTTAGTAAATCAACCCCATCATGTTTTTGTATCTCTTGCATTTGAGCTCCCATTCTGAGACTTACAGGGGTTGATTGATTTACTAAAATTGGATTGTGCAAAATCTGGTTCAGCTGTGCATAGAAACCAATCGGCTTCTAAGGCTGGCCATACATGGTCGAATTTCGAACAAATTTTCTTTTCAAAATCAGAAATGTCGTGCGTTTTGTGATCCGATTGATTTTCGAAATTCGACCAGCCAAGCCTTCAATTTCACTTCATGTTGCTACAGAAAAGAATTTTCGTGTCTGGGAATCTTCTTTTCTTTCTGGGAATTTTCTTTTCTTGCACTCGTGTGCATTCGTTTTTCGATTATATTTCTCACACGATTCTCCCATCATTGATTAGAAAATCGTTAATTTTTCAAAAAATTTCGATAGCCACACGAAAATCTGCCGTTGCTGTGTCCCACTAATGGTGCAAAATTGGAGCGAAAATTATTTGAAAAGATTTTCCAAAGAAAATTTGTTTGGAATTCGAACCATGAACCACCATACTTCAGCTTGTTCAATTAAGCGTTGGAAAAAAAAAAAAAAACTGGAAGCTGATTAGTTTCTATGCATAGCTGCATCACATTTTGCACTCTGCAGTTTTAGTAAATCAACGTCCTGACAATACATACATGGAGTGCGGGGTATGCCTTGGAGGTTGCCCATTCGTTCTTAATGGTGCAGGGACACACCAGAAACCCAAACTGGCTCAACACCATCTAAAGACCTTTAAAGTACATCTGCATAAATATAGTGTAATGTTTACTCGCTTGACTGGGTTCTCATCTTCCTACCCTTCCAGCTTTATTTTTCTTTCATTCATTAGAATGAACAGCGCTCTTCTTGCTTTAGAGTCCCAAAGCACATAGAGCATAGTGAGGGCTGGCCCAAGACATTGTGCTGCCTAGGCCCAAGAATTAAATGCTGCCTCTCCCAAAAAAATAGAAGGGCCCACACATCCATTGTTTTATATCATGACAGTTAAAATTAAAATGAAATTTTAATTAAAATTAAATGTATCAGGAAGTTAGATTTACATGACATAACAGTGGTGGTGGGGGGTTCTGTCCAATGCAGCTGTGGTGGTGGGGGGTTCAGTCAGAGGCAGCAGTGATGGTGGTGGTGGTGGTGGGGGGTTCAGTCAGAGGCAGCAGTGATGGTGGTGGTGGGGGGGGTTCAGTCAGAGGCAGCAGTGATGGTGGTGGGGGGTTCAGTCAGAGGCAGCAGTGATGGTGGTGGGGGGTTCAGTCAGAGGCAGCAGTGATGGTGGTGGTGGCGGGGGTTTAGTCAGAGGCAGCAGTGATGGTGGTGGTGGTGGGGGGTTCAGTCAGAGGCAGCAGTGATGGTGGTGGTGGTGGTGGGGGGTTCAGTCAGAGGCAGCAGTGATGGTGGTGGTGGTGGGGGGTTCAGTCAGAGGCAGCAGTGATGGTGGTGGTGGGGGGGGTTCAGTCAGAGGCAGTGGTGTTGGGGGGGTGATGGTGGCAGTGGGGGAATTCAGTCAGAGGCAGTGGTGATGTTCAGTCAGAGGCAGTGATGATGGGGAGGGTTCAGTCAGAGGCAGATGTGGTGGTGGTGGGGGTTCAGTCAGAGGCAGTGGTGATGGTGGTGGTGGGGGGGGTTCAGTCAGAGGCAGTGGTGATGGTGGTGGTGGGAGGTTCAGACAGAGGCAATGGTGATGGTGGGGGGGGTTCAGACAGAAGCAGCGAGGTGGTGGGGGTTCAGTCAGAGGCAGCGGTGGTGGGGGGGGTTCAGTCAGAGGCAGATGTGGTGGTGGGGAGGGGGGATTCAGTCAGAGGCAGTGGTGATGGGGGGGTTCAGTCAGAGGCAGCGGTGGTGGGGGGGTTCAGTCAGAGGCAGTGGTGGTGGGGGGGTTTAGTCAGAGGCAGATGTGGTGGTGGGAGGGGGATTCAGTCAGAGGCAGCAGTGGTGGGGGGGGGTTCAGTCAGAGGCAGTGGTGGTGGGGGAGTTTATTCAGAGGCAGATGTGGTGGTGGGGAGGGGGATTCAGTCAGAGGCAGCAGTGGTGGGGGGTTCAGTCAGAGGCAGTGGTGGTGGGGGAGTTTAGTCAGAGGCAAATGTGGTGACAGGGAGAGGGGATTCAGTCACAGGCAGCGGTGGTAGGGGGGGTTCAGTCAGAGGCAGTGATGGTGGGGGGGCTTCAGTCAGAGGCAGCGGTGGTGGAGGGTTCAGTCAGAGGCAGATGTGGTGATGGGGAGGGGGGATTCAGTCAGAGGCAGATGTGGTGGTGGTGGGGGGGGTTCAGTCAAAGTCAGTGGTGATGGTGGTGGTGGGAGGTTCAGACAGAGGCAATGGTGATGGTGGGGGGGTTCAGACAGAAGCAGCGAGGTGGTGGGGGGTTCAGTCAGAGGCAGCGGTGGTGGGGGGGTTCAGTCAGAGGCAGATGTGGTGGTGGGGAGGGGGTATTCAGTCAGAGGCAGTGGTGATGGGGGGGTTCAGTCAGAGGCAGCGGTGGTGGGGGGGTTCAGTCAGAGGCAGTGGTGGTGGGGGGGTCTAGTCAGAGGCAGATGTGGTGGTGGGGAGGGGGATTCAGTCAGAGGCAGCAGTGGTGGGGAGGGGGATTCAGTCAGAGGCAGCAGTGGTGGGGGGGTTCAGTAAGAGGCAGCAGTGGTGGGGGGGTTCAGTCAGAGGCAGTGGTGGTGGGGGAGTTTAGTCAGAGGCAAATGTGGTGATGGGGAGAGGAGATTCAGTCACAGGCAGCAGTGGCAGGGGGGGTTCAGTCAAAGGCAGTGATGGTGGGGGATTCAGTCAGAGGTAGATGTGGTGATGGGGAGGGGGGATTCAGTCAGAGGTAGATGTGGTGGTGGGGAGGGGGGAGTTCAGTTAGAGGTAAATGTGGTGGTGGGGAGGGGAGGTTCAGTCAGCAGCAGATATGGTGATGGGGAGGAGGGATTCAGTCAGAGGTAGATGTGGTGGTGGGGAGGGGGGAGTTCAGTCAGAGGCAGATGTGGTGGTGGGGAGGGGAGGTTCAGTCAGCAGCAGATGTGGTGATGAGGAGGGGGGATTCAGTCAGAGGTAGATGTGGTGGTGGGGAGGGGGGAGTTCAGTCAGAGGTAGATGTGGTGGTGGGGAGGGGGGAGTTCAGTCAGAGGTAGATGTGGTGGTGGGGAGGGGAGGTTCAGTCAGAGGCAGATGTGGTGGTGGGGAGGGGAGGCTCAGTCAGAGGCAGATGTGGTGATGGGGAGGGGGGATTCAGTCAGAGGTAGATGTGGTGGTGGGGAGGGGGAGTTCAGTCAGAGGTAGATGTGGTGGTGGGGAGGGGAGGTTCAGTCAGAGGCAGATGTGGTGGTGGGGAGGGAAGGTTCAGTCAGAGGTAGATGTGGTGGTGGGAAGGGGAGGTTCAGTCAGAGGCAGATGTGGTGATGGGGAGGTAAGGTTCAGTCAGAGGTAGATGTGGTGATGGGGAGGGGGGATTCAGTCAGAGGTAGATGTGGTGATGGGGAGGGGAGGTTCAATCAGAGGCAGATGTGGTGGTGGGGAGGGGAGGTTCAGTCAGAGGTAGATGTGGTGATGGGGGGAGGTTCAGTCAGAGGCAGATGTGGTGATGGGGAGGGGGGAGTTCAGTCAGAGGCAGATGTGGTGGTGGGGAGGGGGGGTTTAGTCAGAGGCAGTGGTGGTGGTGGTGGTCGGGGGGGGGGGTTCAGTCAGAGGCAGTGGTGATGGTGGTGGTGGGAGGTTCAGACAGAGGCAATGGTGATGGTGGGGGGGTTCAGACAGAAGCAGCGAGGTGGTGGGGGTTCAGTCAGAGGCAGCGGTGGTGGGGGGGGTTCAATCAGAGGCAGATGTGGTGGTGGGGAGGGGGATTCAGTCAGAGGCAGTGGTGATGGGGGGGGTTCAGTCAGAGGCAGCGGTGGTGGGGGGGGTTCAGTCAGAGGCAGTGGTGGTGGGGGGGTTTAGTCAGAGGCAGATGTGGTGGTGGGAGGGGGATTCAGTCAGAGGCAGCAGTGGTGGGGGGGTTCAGTCAGAGGCAGTGGTGGTGGGGGAGTTTATTCAGAGGCAGATGTGGTGGTGGGGAGGGGGATTCAGTCAGAGGCAGCAGTGGTGGGGGGGTTCAGTCAGAGGCAGTGGTGGTGGGGGAGTTTAGTCAGAGGCAAATGTGGTGACAGGGAGAGGGGATTCAGTCACAGGCAGCGGTGGTAGGGGGGGTTCAGTCAGAGGCAGTGATGGTGGGGGGCTTCAGTCAGAGGCAGCGGTGGTGGAGGGTTCAGTCAGAGGCAGATGTGGTGATGGGGAGGGGGGATTCAGTCAGAGGCAGATGTGGTGGTGGGGGGGGGTTCAGTCAAAGTCAGTGGTGATGGTGGTGGTGGGAGGTTCAGACAGAGGCAATGGTGATGGTGGGGGGGTTCAGACAGAAGCAGCGAGGTGGTGGGGGGTTCAGTCAGAGGCAGCGGTGGTGGGGGGGTTCAGTCAGAGGCAGATGTGGTGCTGGGGAGGGGGGATTCAGTCAGAGGCAGTGGTGATGGGGGGGTTCAGTCAGAGGCAGCGGTTGTGGGGGGGTTCAGTCAGAGGCAGTGGTGGTGGGGGGGTTTAGTCAGAGGCAGATGTGGTGGTGGGAGGGGGATTCAGTCAGAGGCAGCAGTGGTGGGGGGGTTCAGTCAGAGGCAGTGGTGGTGGTGGGGAGGGGGATTCAGTCAGAGGCAGCAGTGGTGGGGGGGTTCAGTCAGAGGCAGTGGTGGTGGGGGAGTTTAGTCAGAGGCAAATGTGGTGACAGGGAGAGGGGATTCAGTCACAGGCAGCGGTGGTAGGGGGGGTTCAGTCAGAGGCAGTGATGGTGGGGGGCTTCAGTCAGAGGCAGCGGTGGTGGAGGGTTCAGTCAGAGGCAGATGTGGTGATGGGGAGGGGGGATTCAGTCAGAGGCAGATGTGGTGGTGGTGGGGGGGTTCAGTCAAAGTCAGTGGTGATGGTGGTGGTGGGAGGTTCAGACAGAGGCAATGGTGATGGTGGGGGGGTTCAGACAGAAGCAGCGAGGTGGTGGGGGGTTCAGTCAGAGGCAGCGGTGGTGGGGGTGTTCAGTCAGAGGCAGATGTGGTGCTGGGGAGGGGGGATTCAGTCAGAGGCAGTGGTGATGGGGGGGTTCAGTCAGAGGCAGCGGTGGTGGGGGGGTTCAGTCAGAGGCAGTGGTGGTGGGGGGGTCTAGTCAGAGGCAGATGTGGTGGTGGGGAGGGGGATTCAGTCAGAGGCAGCAGTGGTGGGGAAGGGGATTCAGTCAGAGGCAGCAGTGGTGGGGGGGTTCAGTAAGAGGCAGCAGTGGTGGGGGGGTTCAGTCAGAGGCAGTGGTGGTGGGGGAGTTTAGTCAGAAGCAAATGTGGTGATGGGGAGAGGGGATTCAGTCACAGGCAGCAGTGGTAGGGGGGGTTCAGTCAGAGGCAGTGATGGTGGGGGGTTCAGTCAGAGGTAGATGTGGTAATGGGGAGGGGGGATTCAGTCAGAGGTAGATGTGGTGGTGGGGAGGGGGGAGTTCAGTTAGAGGTAGATGTGGTGGTGGGGAGGGGAGGTTCAGTCAGCAGCAGATATGGTGATGGGGAGGAGGGATTCAGTCAGAGGTAGATGTGGTGGTGGGGAGGGGAGAGTTCAGTCAGAGGCAGATGTGGTGGTGGGGAGGGGAGGTTCAGTCAGCAGCAGATGTGGTGATGGGGAGGGGGGATTCAGTCAGAGGTAGATGTGGTGGTGGGGAGGGGGGAGTTCAGTCAGAGGTAGATGTGGTGGTGGGGAGGGGAGGTTCAGTCAGAGGCAGATGTGGTGGTGGGGAGGGGAGGTTCAGTCAGAGGCAGATGTGGTGATGGGGAGGGGGGATTCAGTCAGAGGTAGATGTGGTGGTGGGGAGGGGGAGTTCAGTCAGAGGTAGATGTGGTGGTGGGGAGGGGAGGTTCAGTCAGAGGCAGATGTGGTGGTGGGGAGGGAAGGTTCAGTCAGAGGTAAATGTGGTGGTGGGAAGGGGAGGTTCAGTCAGAGGCAGATGTGGTGATGGGGAGGTAAGGTTCAGTCAGAGGTAGATGTGGTGATGGGGAGGGGGGATTCAGTCAGAGGTAGATGTGGTGATGGGGAGGGGAGGTTCAATCAGAGGCAGATGTGGTGGTGGGGAGGTGAGGTTCAGTCAGAGGTAGATGTGGTGATGGGGAGGGGGGATTCAGTCAGAGGTATATGTGGTGATGGGGAGGGGAGGTTCAGTCAGAGGCAGATGTGGTGGGGGGTTCAGTCAGTGGCAGATGTGGTTATGGGGAGGGGGGATTCAGTCAGAGGTAGATGTGGTGGTGGGGAGAGGAGGTTCAGTCAGAGGCAGATGTGGTGGTGGGGAGGGGAGGTTCAGTCAGAGGCAGATGTGGTGGTGGGGAGGGGGGATTCAGTCAGAGGCAGTGGTGATGGGGGGGTTCAGTCAGAGGCAGCGGTGGTGGGGGGGTTCAGTCAGAGGCAGTGTTGGTGGGGGGGTTTAGTCAGAGGCAGATGTGGTGGTGTGGAGGGTGATTCAGTCAGAGGCAGCGGTGGTGGGGGGGTTCAGTCAGAGGCAGTGGTGGTGGGGGAGTTTAGTCAGAGGCAAATGTGGTGATGGGGAGAGGGGATTCAGTCACAGGCAGCGGTGGTAGGGGGGGTTCAGTCAGAGGCAGTGATGGTGGGGGGGCTTCAGTCAGAGGCAGCGGTGGTGGGGGGTTCAGTCAGAGGCAGATGTGGTGATGGGGAGGGGGGATTCAGTCAGAGGTAGATGTGGTGGTGGGGAGGGGGGAGTTCAGTCAGAGGCAGATGTGGTGGTGGGGAGGGGAGGTTCAGTCAGCAGCAGATGTGGTGATGGGGAGGGGGGATTCAGTCAGAGGTAGATGTGGTGGTGGGGAGGGGGGAGTTCAGTCAGAGGCAGATGTGGTGGTGGGGAGGGGAGGTTCAGTCAGAGGTAGATGTGGTGATGGGGAGGGGGGATTCAGTCAGAGGTAGATGTGGTGATGGGGAGGGGAGGTTCAGTCAGAGGCAGATGTGGTGGGGGGTTCAGTCAGTGGAAGATGTGGTGATGGGGAGGGGGGATTCAGTCAGAGGTAGATGTGGTGGTGGGGAGGGGAGGTTCAGTCAGAGGCAGATGTGGTGGTGGGGAGGGGGGGTTCAGTCAGAGGCAGTGGTGGTGGGGGGGTTTAGTCAGAGGCAGATGTGGTGGTGGGGAGGGTGATTCAGTCAGAGGCAGCGGTGGTGGGGGGGTTCAGTCAGAGGCAGTGGTGGTGGGGGAGTTTAGTCAGAGGCAAATGTGGTGATGGGGAGAGGGGATTCAGTCACAGGCAGCGGTGGTAGGGGGGTTCAGTCAGAGGCAGTGATGGTGGGGGGGCTTCAGTCAGAGGCAGCGGGGGTGGGGGGTTCAGTCAGAGGCAGATGTGGTGATGGGGAGGGGGGATTCAGTCAGAGGTAGATGTGGTGGTGGGGAGGGGGGAGTTCAGTCAGAGGCAGATGTGGTGGTGGGGAGGGGAGGTTCAGTCAGCAGCAGATGTGGTGATGGGGAGGGGGGATTCAGTCAGAGGTAGATGTGGTGGTGGGGAGGGGGGAGTTCAGTCAGAGGTAGATGTGGTGGTGGGGAGGGGGGAGTTCAGTCAGAGGTAGATGTGGTGGTGGGGAGGGGAGGTTCAGTCAGAGGCAGATGTGGTGGTGGGGAGGGGAGGTTCAGTCAGAGGCAGATGTGGTGATGGGGAGGGGGGATTCAGTCAGAGGTAGATGTGGTGGTGGGGAGGGGGAGTTCAGTCAGAGGTAGATGTGGTGGTGGGGAGGGGAGGTTCAGTCAGAGGCAGATGTGGTGGTGGGGAGGGGAGGTTCAGTCAGAGGTAGATGTGGTGATGGGGAGGTAAGGTTCAGTCAGAGGTAGATGTGGTGATGGGGAGGGGGGATTCAGTCAGAGGTAGATGTGGTGATGGGGAGGGGAGGTTCAGTCAGAGGCAGATGTGGTGGTGGGGAGGGGAGGTTCAGTCAGAGGTAGATGTGGTGATGGGGAGGGGGGATTCAGTCAGAGGTAGATGTGGTGATGGGGAGGGGAGGTT
Organism: Aquarana catesbeiana; assembly: GCF_042186555.1. Taxonomy (NCBI): domain Eukaryota; kingdom Metazoa; phylum Chordata; class Amphibia; order Anura; family Ranidae; genus Aquarana; species Aquarana catesbeiana. The sequence goes on along the minus strand of NC_133336.1, from coordinate 173,965,500 downwards.
CAGTCAGAGGCAGATGTGGTGGGGGGTTCAGTCAGTGGCAGATGTGGTGATGGGGAGGGGGGATTCAGTCAGAGGCAGATGTGGTGGTGGGGAGGGGAGGTTCAGTCAGAGGCAGATGTGGTGGTGGGGAGGGGGGATTCAGTCAGAGGCAGTGGTGATGGGGGGGTTCAGTCAGAGGCAGCGGTGGTGGGGGGTTCAGTCAGAGGCAGTGGTGGTGGGGGGGTTTAGTCAGAGGCAGATGTGGTGGTGGGGAGGGTGATTCAGTCAGAGGCAGCGGTGGTGGGGGGGTTCAGTCAGAGGCAGTGGTGGTGGGGGAGTTTAGTCAGAGGCAAATGTGGTGATGATGAGAGGGGATTCAGTCACAGGCAGCGGTGGTAGGGGGGGTTCAGTCAGAGGCAGTGATGGTGGGGGGGCTTCAGTCAGAGGCAGCGGTGGTGGGGGGTTCAGTCAGAGGCAGATGTGGTGATGGGGAGGGGGGATTCAGTCAGAGGTAGATGTGGTGGTGGGGAGGGGGGAGTTCAGTCAGAGGCAGATGTGGTGGTGGGGAGGGGAGGTTCAGTCAGCAGCAGATGTGGTGATGGGGAGGGGGGATTCAGTCAGAGGTAGATGTGGTGGTGGGGAGGGGAGAGTTCAGTCAGAGGCAGATGTGGTGGTGGGGAGGGGAGGTTCAGTCAGCAGCAGATGTGGTGATGGGGAGGGGAGAGTTCAGTCAGAGGTAGATGTGGTGGTGGGGAGGGGAGGTTCAGTCAGAGGCAGATGTGGTGGTGGGGAGGGGAGGTTCAGTCAGAGGCAGATGTGGTGATGGGGAGGGGGGATTTAGTCAGAGGTAGATGTGGTGGTGGGGAGGGGGGAGTTCAGTCAGAGGTAGATGTGGTGATGAGGAGGGGGGATTCAGTCAGAGGTAGATGTGGTGATGGGGAGGGGAGGTTCAGTCAGAGGTAGATGTGTTGATGGGAGGGGAGGTTCAGTCAGAGGCAGATGTGGTGGTGCGGAGGGGAGGTTCAGTCAGAGGCAGCGGTGGTGGGGGGTTCAGTCAGAGGCAGATGTGGTGATGGGGAGGGGGGATTCAGTCAGAGGTAGATGTGGTGGTGGGGAGGGGAGGTTCAGTCAGAGGCAGATGTGGTGGTGGGGAGGGGAGGTTCAGTCAGAAGCAGATGTGGTGGTGGGGGGAGGTTCAGTCAGAGGCAGATGTGGTGATGGGGAGGGGGGAGTTCAGTCAGAGGCAGATGTGGTGGTGGGGAGGGGGGGTTTAGTCAGAGGCAGTGGTGGTGGGGGGGTTCAGTCAGAGGCAGTGGTGGTGGGGAGGGGGATCAATGGCACTGGCACATACTTGCTTACAGTGTCAGTCGTGCCTCCAGCGATGCCTTTTCCAACATGGGGTCTCTGCTCACAGCAGAAAGTTCCTCCTCCTTCACGCTGTTGGCCGTCAGCTGGACTTTCTCCTGCAGTTGCTGCCTATTGTTCCGACAATGCATTTGTCTGGAGAAATGGGAGGGGGGGCGCAGAGAGGATGGACGGAGGGTCTGCTGTGTGGGTATGGCAGCGACATTGGCGGATCCAGAGTTTAGTCTCGGGAGGGGTACTGCCAGAAAATACATTTTTTTGCGGGCAGTTTATCAGGGGAATGGCTGGTGTTGGTGCTTCAATCATCATGGCACCATGGTTGATATGGTGTCAGGATTATTGAAGCGCATTTACATTGTAACATAGAATTAAATAGTTCAACTCACCATAATGCAAAATCAGTGGGAGCCTTGAGCGTGTCACTTGCCATGTTACCTGCCTTCAGATGCAGATTGTCACTTGCCACGTCACCTGCCAGCAGATGCGTATTGTCACTTGTCATGTCACCTGCCACACGTGGATTGTCACTTGCCACGATGTCACCTGCCACATGTTGCAGATTGTCACTTGCCATGACACCTGCCACACTTTGCGGATTGTCACTTGTCACGACATCTGCCACACATTGCGGATTGTCACTTGCCATGTCACCTGCCTTAAGATGCAGATTGTCACTTGCCACTACGTCACCTGCCACACATTGCGGATTGTCACTTGCCACCATTGCGGATTGTCACTTGCCACAACGTCACCTGCCATATATTGCAGATTGTCACTTGCCTCAACGTCACCTGACACACATTGCGGATTGTCACTTGCCACGACGTCACCTGCCACACATTGCAGATTGTCACTTGCCACACGTTGCAGATTGTCACTTGCGCACGTTGCAGATTGTCACATGCTGTGTCACTTTCCTGCTATTCTCACATGCTGTGTCCCAGAGTGAAGGCAGGCAGCAGAGAGATGATGTCATCTGGCGGCTGCACAGTGAGGGCGGAACTGCAATGATGCACGGCGGGCGGTTAGAGATAATGCCATCTCTCTGCTCCCCTACCCGTCGGCGTGCTGACTGGCCAGCAAGCCCGCTCACCTGCCAACTGGCCCGCCCGCTCACTTACCCGCTGACTGCTCCCACCCCAAGCAGCGAGTGTTCTGCTCTCACACTTCTGTCACCTCGGGCGCTGGGCTCCCTCACAGTAGGATAAGCAGCAGAGTGGGTGGAAAAGGCTGGCTGGTGGGCGGCAGTTCTGCCACTGCTCTTGGGCGGCCCCCCTGAAAAGTGCTGCTCGGGACCCATGGTCCCACCGGGTCCCATGGTAGGGCCGGCTCTGAGCGTAGTATATATGTAGCGGCATCCCCGACCTCCAAAGGCCTAATGGTGACCTCCAGAGTAAGGGAGAGCTGACATCCTTCCTTGTAGTGTGGGTTATTAGGCATGGTGGGTGTATTGCAATTTGGAAACATGGGTGCCAGTCATTTTTTGGAATGCAAGAAAAGAGATTTATTGTCTCTTAAAGGGGTCGTAAAGGTTTGTGTTTTTTCACCTTAATGCATCCTATGCATTAAGGTGAAAAAACACCTCGCTGTCATGGGCCCCCCAGCTCCCCCGTTTTACATACCTGAGCCCGTTCACCTGCTGTGCGCGTCCCCTGGTGTCCTCTTTTTTACTGAGTCTGGCCGTTGATTGGATAGATTGATAGTAGCGCAGCCATTGGCCGCCAGTGGGGCGGGACTGAGTCATACAGTTGGCGTCTATGGACGCCAACTGTATGACACGGGAGCGCGCCCACAAGCTAACCCCCTCAGGAAAGAGCTTCCCAGAGGGGGTTATCTTTAGCGGGGAGGAGCCGAGACAGCTGCCGTGGGACCCCAGAACAGCAGGATCGGGGCCACTCTGTGCAAAACTAACTGCACAGTGGAGGTAAGTATAACATGTTTGTTATTTAAAAGAAAAAAAAAATCGAACCTATACAACCCCTTTAAACAGAACTGGGGGAGAGAGGGTTATGGCCAGGACACCCTTAGGCAGATGAAATAGTAATTGGCAGACTCTGAGACAAAAAAATAGGCACACAGCTATACAGGTAGAGGGCCTTTAAGCTAGATGCAGCAACTGTATCTGTAGAACTGCTGTCTCCTATGGCAACTGAACTTTGAACAATCAATAGAGATCCATACACGTAACTCACAGTAACCCGTTATAGATCTTCTCTCACATCTCACAGTATCCTACAGTAAATCTTCCCTCACTGAGCTCCCGGTCTCTCACTAGACTTCAAGATCCCAAACGTCACTGGATCCCCTGAGCTCTTCCATAGCTAACCCGCTGTAAACTCCTCAAACTTCACCCACGCTAACCGCTGGGTCCCTGGCTTGGCACTCTGCTGAAGCTTCTTCATTGTCCCTGGCTGGTGAAAAGGCTGCTCTGGTACTTCTTCAGACTTCCATACACTGGCTTCTGATTACAGGAATGGTTGTCCCTTGCTGGCAACTATTCCTCCCTTTACCTCTGGCTATGATCATATTTTACCCCTGGCGACAGGAGTGGTCATCCCTTCTGGCAACTACTTCTCCCTCACCGCTGGCAACGATCCAGTTTCCCCCGTCCGGCGGAACCTTTGCAACTTGGTTGGGCTTCCAGCCTGAAGCCCCAACCCCCCGCTGCTTCTCTCAAACCTGAATAGGCCTCAGACAACCTAGCAACCAGGTGCTCCTGGGATAGGCCTCAGGCTAGCAGCCCGGATCCTTGTGACACGCGTCCACCCAGACAGCCATCTAGGTGGCACATAAGCCCGATCACCTGACTCCTCCTGAATAAATAGGCTCTGCCAGCAGGCAAAGGAACTAAAGAAACCCCTGCCAGTAAGCTGAGACAACCCATCCACTCCTAATCTGAATTCACTATGTCCTGGTCATTCTAATGCCACAGGCAACAATGCCACCTAGTGATAGAAGAGAGAGGTGCATCAAATCCAGAGTTAGGAAAAAGCCAGTGAATCCCCTATCAATCAGTCAGGCTAGTTACCACCTAGCAAGCTAAATGTGTTACCAACCCTGCCTACTACCAGGGTGCTACATATATTTGACAAGCACACAACTGTGCTTTATAATAAATGTGCCTTTTATTGCAGCAGTATGATACCAGTACAAGGTTAGGGTTGTAAAGGCTGTTGCAGATTTGAACATATAAATTATAAACATTTAGGTCCTATTCACCAGCAATGCTTTGGTGATGCCCATGGCAAAAATGATTCCCCCTGTTGCTTTCAGCAGGCAACACCTATTCAATCAAATGGGGTCATGCCAAGACCACCCTGCAGCGTGGTGGTGTGGCATTTACAGTGTAAAACAGGTGGAGAGGAGACAACATATCACCTCCTCACCACCTGTCAACCACCTCTGAAAAGTGGTCCGCTACAAATCACTTTTTTTATTGGGGCAGCCAGCACTGCCGCTAGCGTAAACCTAGTATTACATGCACTCCAAACAGGGCTGCTGATAGGGCAGTACAACTGGTCCTGTTGCACTGGGCCCAGGCCACATCAGCTAAACGGGGAGGGGCTCAGGGCAGCTTTATTGTTCATTTCTGTCTAAATGAATAAGATTTTACTAGAACCCACCCTCATTCCTACTTGTTTACCAGGGCTTAACCACTTACCGCTGGGAGAACGTCCATGGACGTCCTCTGGTTTCATTGTTTATACCAGAATGATGCCTGCACCTACAGGCATTATTCCAGTGTGTATGTTTTCAGCCGGGAATTCCTTAACATGCAGAAGTGATCCAAGTGGCTAATTGGCCACTCAATCACTTCATGCAGGTGGCGAAAAGGTGTCCCACCCCCCTCTCGCCACCGCCACCTCTCCTGGGCTCCACTGTAAGACAGTCCCCGGGAGCGATGCGGCCGGCGGCGATGGCTGCTCTGAACAGAGAGAGTGGAACTTAAAGTTTCTCTCTCTCTCTCTCTGTAACCCTGGAAAAGGGAAGCGATGAGTTATGTCATCACTTCCAGTTCCACCTCTTTGTTTACCTGCCCAATATCGGCCAGGAAAGCAGCCGATCAGACCGACCTGTGTCTAATCGCCTGCATGGGAGGCTAGATCAGAGATTTGGGGTCTAATAGACCCCAGATCTCTCCCTAAAGAGGACCTGTCACGGCCCATGCTGTTGTTGTTCATCCCTTGTGATAGCAATAAAGTTATTTAAAAAAAAGTGGAAAAAAAGTCTCTAAAAAGTAATTAATAATAATAAATTACAAAATTTAAAGCGCCCCCATCCCACCGTGCTTGCACACAAATGCGAACGCATATTTTACTTCCGCACGCATATGTAAACAGTGATTGCATGTGAGATATTGTCGCGAACATCAAGAAAGAGCAATAATTCTAGCACCAGACCTCCTGTGCAACTCTAAACTGGTAACCATTAAAGGCGTTTAAATCATCGCCTATAGAGATTTTTAAGCACTGTAGTTTGCCACCATTCCACGGGCAGACACAATTTTAAAGCATGACAGGTTCGGTATCTATTTACTTGATATAACATCTTTCACATCTTTCTTAGTACAAAAAAGAACAATGGGCTAACTTTAACTTTAGTTTTGCTTTTTTTTAATTCATGAAAGCTTTTTTTCCCCAGAAATTGTGTTTGAAAAACCGCTGCACAAATACCGTGTGACATAAAAAAAAAAATTCTAGCAAAAAAAGTAGATTTTTTACATGTAGGAGCAAAGTGTCAGAATTGGCCCAGAGGGCAAGTGGGTAAATTACAATTCCTTAGGCCCCATCGGGTTAACAGAGGGGCCCAGAAGGTGGGAGCAGAGGAGGGACTTTTTTTTATTTTCATGGTGTAGGCAGTTAAAGTCATTGCTGCTTTTCTGCTGCATCCCGGGGGAGTAGTTACATAGTTACATAGTTGGTAAGGTTGAATAAAGACACCAGTCCATCCAGTTCAACCTGAGTGAGTGTGGGTGTGTGTCTACAATTGTCCCTATCTTTATGCATTGGGGGTTATTTACGAAAGGTAAATCCACTTTGCACCGCAAGTGCACTTGAAAGTACAGTCGCTCTAAATCTAAGGGGTAGATCTGAAATGAGGGGAAGCTCTGTTGATTTTATCATCCAATCATGTGCAAGCTAAAATCCTGCTTTTTATTTTCCTTGCATGTCCCCCTCAGATCTACAGTGACTTTACTTCCAAGTGCACTTGCAGTGCAAAGTGGATTTGCCTTTAGTAGATAACCCCCATTGCGTCTCATTAAGATGCTCATCTATTATTATCATTTAATGAAGATACCCATATAACGCCGTCAATTTACGCAGCGCTCCACACATACATAGCCGGGGCAGGACTTAGGGTGGTGGGGGCCCCTGTGCTTGAGTCACTTTCGGGCCATACCTTCTATACATATGCACATCTCTATAAAACAGGAATAGAAAAGGACAAGGTACGTCACGGGGAATGCCACAGGGAAGTCCCGTCAAGTCACCCTGCGTCAGAGGGGGGTGGGGTCACCGGGTGGCCCAGCCCCCGTTATTTAAGAACCGTCAGAAGAGGAGAAGCGTCACACAGCGGGAGCCTCCCTCCATGCCATCATGGACGCGGAGCGGCCCGAAAAGAAGATGAAGAGAAGAAGATGAAGAGAAGAAGATGAAGAGAAGAGTGGGAGCCTCCCTCCATGCCATCATGGATGCGGAGCGGCCCCAGGAGAAGAAGGGAAGAAGACGCCGACGCCGCGGAGAAGATGCCGGACGAGAACACCAAAGGAAGAACCAGAAGAACCAAAAGAAGAAGAAGAAGAAGATGGAGGAAGAAACCGAAGATAGAAGATAGAAGAAAGAAGAAAGAAGAAGCATTTAAATAAAGGAATTGTCAAAAACTGTCTCTTGTCATTTTTAACATTATTGACAGTTTTTAGTGAAATGGTAGGGGTACCCTTACCATTTCACACAGGGGGGAGGGCTCTGGGGGTCCCCTATTAAAGGGGGCTTCCAGATTCCGATAAGCCCCCCGCCCGCAGACCCCCACAACCACCGGCCAGGGTTGTGGGGATGAGGCCCTTGTCCTCATCAACATGGGGACAAGGTGTTTTTGGGGGCTACTCCAAAGCACCCTCCCAATGTTGAGGGCATGTGGCCTGGTACGGTTCAGGAGGGGGGGCGCTCTCTCGCCCCCCCTCTTTTCCTACGGCCTGCCAGGTTGCATGCTTGGATAAGGGTCTGGTATGGAGCTTTGGGGGGGCCCCACGCCATTTTTTTAAAAATTTTGGCATGGGGTTCCCCTTAACATCCATACCAGATCTGAAGGGTCTGGTATAGATTTTGAGGGGGACCCCACGCAATTTTTTTTTTACATTTTGGTCGGGGTTCCCCTTTAACCCCATGTCATTTTTTTTTTTTTAAGTATTGGCCAGGGTTCCCCTTAATATCCATACCAGACCTGAAGGGCCTGGTATGGAATTTAGGGGGACCCCCCACGTCATTTTTTTTTTAAATTTTAGTTCGGGGTTCCCCTGTGGGGAATTCCCATGCCGTTTTTATCAATGAACTTCTATGTGTATTGTCGGACCGGCAATGCATTAATAGCCACGAGTAGTTTTAAATGACTTTTTTTCCTTTGAAATGTCATTTTGCTGTCAGACTGTTCTAAACACGGGAAACATGCGCCCCTTTACAGGCATACTATAGACACCCCCCAGGTATGAAATTTAAAGGGATATTACACTTTTATTGTTTCACTTTTAGCATTATTAAAATCACTGCTCCCGAAAAACGTCAGTTTTTAAAACTTTTTTTTGCATTGATCCATGTCCCCTGGGGCAGGACCCAGGTCCCCAAACACTTTTTATGACAATAACTTGCATATAAGCCTTTAAAATTAGCACTTTTGTTCGTGTTCATGTCCCATAGACTTTAACGGTGTTCTCGTGTTCGAACAAATTTTTTGCCTGTTCGCATGTTCTGGTGCGAACCGAACAGGGGGGTGTTCAGCTCATCCCTACTTGTCAGTGTAGCCTTGCCCCAGTGTCATTTGTAGACTTCTCAGTGTAGCCTTGCACCAGTGTCATTGCTGCCTTGTCATTGCAGCCTTTCAGTTTAAAAATGGCTGCTTTAGAAACGGGCGAGGCTCGCAGGGCCCACGGGGCCCCCTATTGGCTGGGGCCCATGGGCTTGAGCCCAGTCAAGCCCAATGGTAAGTACGGCCCTATACATGTACACCCTCAAGGAGCCCACAATCCAAGGTCCCCAACTCACATTTATATACTAGGGACAATTTTTTTTGGACAGAAGCCAATTAGCCAACCAGCATGTCTTTGGAGTGTGGGAGGAAACCAGAGTACCCGGAGGAAACCCACACAGTAAGTGGGGTGTAGGCATGATTGAAAAGGGGGGGGCATCAGGAGGGCTGTATGGGGCCCCATGATTTCTAACAGTGACCCTGACTGCAACAAACAAGCTGCATCCTGACAAATACATAGCTTTGATTGGAATAAATAGCAGCAACTCTATGGCAGCAACAGCAACTCTAAAAGCCTTTAAGCCAGGGCCTGCATTGCATTTGGCAAATTCATCCCCAACTGTATAGCCCAGGATAAGTAAAAATGGAGCGTGCAATTCAACAGAAATGTGCAATGGCCCTTTAATCTGGCTTGTTATGCCAAGCTGATTTCTGCAGGCTATTGCAGTGCATAAATACGGGCCATAAAGCATGGGCTTGTGCTGATAAAAAATTATCTCACAAACACCAGAATGAATAGGTTGCAAAGACAAACAGCTGTATCATTTCTATGTCTACATCGTAAAAACAACTGTAGAAGGTTGTGAGACCTCCCATAAGAATTCAAACCAGGGTTAGATAAAGGACACAAGTTTAAATACAAGGTAAAAAAAAATGTAATATTAATGTAGATTCTTAGCTTCTGCAACATTAAGGTTACATCCAGCTGCAGAGGAGCGCAGTACAGGCTCTGTGTAGAATGGCTGTAAACAGAACTGACAGAGGCTGTGCCATGCCATATAGGATAGCTCATATCATACCCAATGGCCGACAAAGGACACTTGAGATTACTGTAACCAAACACAGGTTTTCTTTAGTTGCAGCAGATGTTAGGACATTGCCTTTATAAAACAAGCAGCAAATTGATCTGCCAATGCTGCTGTTGTACATCCTGTAACAAGCCTAACCAAGCACAATTTGTATCTGTAATGAATGTACCATGCAAGATCCTTGTCTCCGTATCTTCATTTCTCACCTTCTGGAACTAGTGCAAGCCAGGCTTAAAGTGGATCCGAACTCCAAAAGTAAAGATTTGCTACGTTAGAGGAATATTTCGAATTGTTAACCACTTCAGCCCCGGAAGATTTGGCTACTGAATGACCCGGACATTTTTTGCGATTCAGTTTAGGCCGATATTAATTCTTCTACATATTTTTGGTAAAAAAAATGGCAATAAGCGTATATTTCTTTGGGTAGGACAGCCCTACACCCAGCACACAAATACACAGATGTGATACAAGCCTAGGGGCTCATTCACGCATTTTTTTTTGTGACTGCCTGGGGTCATGGTGGTGCCCCCTATGGATGGGCCGCCACTGGTTATTACTGTAGCACCCACCCTTCTAGTTAGGCTGCTAGGCAAATTTGGTTTTCAGCTTCTGCTGTAATTACAGGAGCAGCAATTGTTTTGTTTGGTCTGCTCAGAACTTGTGAGTTCTCAGAGAGGCTGGGAGTTTTAATACTTCCCCTTGTCTCTAAAAGAAGTTTCTAGAACTTAGGGTGGGACCTATGTCCAGCCTGAATATTTAGCAGAGCCTAGCCAATCCCTAGGAGAGGTGTCCAGATGGAGCTAGGTTGTTGTTAAATAGTCTGGAGCCCTGAGGAGATTGTCTTTTTCTCCCCCAGATGGATCTGTAAGCTGAGAGGAAACTGATCTGCATGTAGGCAGGTGGCCTACAGTCAGTTTAGCCAGCTTGGCTGCCCAGGTGGGGGGCATGGGTTAACGTTTTACCGCCTTCCCTGTGTGTGTGTTTACTAGCTTTTTGCTGGGGTCTAACCTCCCTCCCAATTTGTATAAAAGGGAAGAGGCCCAGATCTCAGGAGAGCTGGGATCAAAGAGAACACGGGGCATTTGCGAGAGTCCTGTGGTCCAGCATCAGATGCTAACTCACCGGGACAACCCAAGGACATAGACTTCTCCTTACTAGCCTTACCAAGTATGAACTATTCCTATTGTTACTTCACCTGTTCAGGTAACCTGGGGCAGCCTCAGTTAGGTGTAGTTAGGTTGAGGGCATTTATGCTTGTTATACATGTTCTACTGAATTCTCAGTAAAGTTTTTTACTGCACTGAGCCTGGCCTGAAGTTACCCAAAGGGGTGCATGTTATGTCTTGGTGTATTCCTAAAGTACTTGGGTCTGTATAAGCACTATGGGGTATGTGTACCTAGGGTATCCTGCAAAGCCAAAAAGAGGAGGTAGTTACCATGGGTAACTAGACGTAAGAACAGCAACCAGTCGTTGGCGTGGTACCTGGTTAGGTGACAGGTCCTCCAGTTGCGAGGGGGGTGGTACCTCAGGTCACTGGGAGTATACTAGCATTACAGAGATCTAAGGCCTGAATGAAAGGGCTAATGAGCACGAATGGGGCCTGTTATGTGCTCGGAAGGACTCCATTCTGTTACTGGGAGTGAGGTAACAGAGGTACGCTGGACTGGTGGAGTGGGTTTGACTCTGCCTGTCCCTCTGAATGCAACATATACATAAGCATTTAGTGACATGGGACAGAACATCTTTAGGAGGAGCTTCACACACTCACCATACACAAGTGGCTCATCTCTAAATCAGGGCTCTGCCTTAATGTTTGATTCTTCACATGACCACAGCCTCCACCTAGACCGGGCCATTGGTGAGCACGCCCTCGGGCAAGGTGTTACCTCACATGCATGGGCGCAGCCAGATGCTGGCCACATGCACATTTCAGGGGGGCTGACTGCCCCTGGAGCACCTTTGGACTGGCTTCTGGACTACTCACTTATGGACAGAGTTTTGTTCTCTACACTGGAGATCTGTCATGTCATCCCTAGCTACAAGAATTCAGACTGTTCTAATCTAACAATATCTGTGCTAAAACCTACTTCATGGTCCTCACTCGTTAACCATAGACTCTCCTAGTCTACTACTACTTATGTTATATGTTCCTGCATGGCCTTCAGCTGTGTACCTACAGACTGAACTACAGTCAAACTGTCCTCGTCCTACTGCCACTGACAGAGAACTGTCCTCTGCAAGTTGTGCTTGGTGTTTTGCACTATCCCACACCCCTCTATCCTTTCCCGTTACAAGTTTCTTCAGCAATAAATTACAAAAAGGCATTCACTAGACTGATTTCTAATCTACAGTGGCTCCTGCAGGGGAAATGCTACATTATTAAAATCACTGCACTCAGCCAAACAAAAAATCTTTTTTTTTTTGCTTTGTTATATGTTCTCCAGGGCAGTGCTCTGTTTCCCATGCAATTTGTTTGACAATCCCTTGCCTATTGGCCTAAAAGTGGCTAGAACAGTTTTTGAACATTTGACACTCTAAAGCCTCATACACGCGAATCTGATTTTCCACAGACAAAACATCAGTCTTTTGTCTGAAGGGCGTGTGCCTGGATTTTGTCTTGCATACAAATGGTACACAATTGTCTGCCAACAAACACGAACGTAGTGACGTACTAGACGTTCTACGAGCCGATAAAGTGGAAGTTCAGTTGTCAGGTACCAACCTTTGGGCTCCTTCTGCTAATTTCGTGCTAGTAGAAGTTTGGTGAGTGTTGATTCACGCTTTTCATTTCGTGCTTTTTAACCAATTTCTGAACGGCCTTTCGTCAACCAGACATGTTGCGGAATCGGAGGAGATAACGTGTTATTTATTATTGGCCTTGGAGTTATTGCTTTGATCCAAGTCCAGTCCAGGAACAGGAGGAGGAGGATTTCTTGGATCAAAAATTGTTTGCTTTATTAATTGTGACCAATTATGTCATATGCAATTGCTGTGGGAGCTCCAGGAGAATAATCCGGATGTTTTTCGGAATTATCTCCAGATGACGGACCTCCTTTCACCAACTCTTGGCATTGTTGACCTATAAGAAGAAGCAGGACACATGCAGTGAGGCTTTTATTTTATTTTTTGGTTGAATAATGATTTGATTTGTTATATCTTCTATATTTTTTAGACCCCTGGTCTACAGAATGTCTAGCTGCCTTTGCCACTTAACCACTTCAATATTGGACACTTTCAACCCCTTCTTGCCCAGGCTAATTTTCAGCTTTCAGCACTGTCACAGTTTGAATGACAATTGTCCGGTCATGCAATACTGAACACATATGACATTTTAATAATTTTTTTCACACAAATAGATATTTTTTTTGGTGGTATTTAATCACCACTGGGTTTTTAATTTTTTGCTAAATAAACAAAAAAGACCAAAAAGTAAAAAAAAAACACATTTTTCTTTGTTTCTGTTATAAAATTTTGCAAATACATAATCTTGCTTCATAATTTTAGGCTTTGGGCCAAACTGTATTCTGCTACATTTCTTTGTTAAAGAAAAAAATGCAGATCAGTGTTTTTATTTAGTCTGTAGGAAAGTTATACAAAATAGGGGATAGTTTTATGGCATTTTTATTAATAATTTTTTTTTTAACAGCGATTTTTATCATGACTGCGACATTATGGCAGACGGATCAGACACTTTTGGAGCTATTTTGGGACCATTCACATTTATACAGCGATCAGTGCGATTAAAAATGCACTGATTACTGTGTAAATGTGACTGGCGGTGAAGGGGTTAACCAGGAGGGGGCGCTCCAGGGGTTAAGTGTGTCCTAGGGAGTGATTCTAACTGTGGGGGGATGGGCTATGTGTGACATGACACTGATCACCGCTCCTGATTACAGGGAGCTGTGATCAGTGTCCTGTCACTAGGCAGAACAGGGAAATGCTTGTTTACATCAGCATTTCCCCGTTCTTCCTCTCCGGGAGACGATCGCGGGTATCCCCGCAGATATCGAATTTGCGGGACCCGCGGTCGGACTCATGGAGCTCACGGCGGCGGCGAGCGCGCACCCACTATCCGGACCTCGCGAGATCTCGCAGAGGTACGTGATTTCACGCAGCAGAGCCAACCTGCCGCAGTATTACTAAGGCGGCTGGTCTGCAAGCGGTTAAAGAAGAAGAGAATGTGCGCTGCATTTTGAGATCTCATAATTTGCCACGTCACGAATGTTAATTCTCCATTAGGAACGCTAGTTTACAAGACCGACCGCTTCTGGCTCGTCCTTGCTTCTGAGCATGTGTGTTTGCACTTTGGACTTTTGTCTGATGGACTTGTGTACACACGATTGGAAAATCTGACAACAGACATTTGTCCGCGGAAAATTTATAAGCCTGCCATCCAACATTTGTCCGCAGAAAATCCGACAATTGTCTGATGGAGCATACACGCGGTCGGATTTTAGGCCAACAGTCTTTCATCACACAATTCCCGGCGGAAAATCCGATCGTGTGTACGAGGCTTTAGACCTGAGCCCATTGACTCTCATTGACTTTGGGTTTGGATTTGCACCTGAATTTAAGCCATCTCATTACTGCTGTTTAGTAGCGAAAGCCATTATTTGCTATGTACACGTGAAGAGCCAAGTATTTCGTCATTCTGAAGCTAATTATAAGCAAGAGCATTTGTCTGTAGACCTCTGGACACAATGACTATATTGTGCAAATTTCTGAAGCTATGGTCAGTATCATTTACTATACTGTTGCTCAATCTGGAAGATAGCAATTCCTCTGTCACACAGCTCAATTTCCTTATTGTATTCTGATGTTTCTTCGCTGGTTGTTCAATAGAAGCCTGAAAAACAAATGTGTTGCCAGTATTCTGGGGAATAGGCATAAAAACA